>NW_027415435.1:0-27493 GCF_964106895.1 Numenius arquata | reverse complement strand
GCAGGAGCCAGTAGTGTTCCGTAGGGTCCTCTAGGGTTGAGTAAGTGCCCGCAGGAGTCTGTAGGAATCCGTGGGATTCTGTAAGGTTCTGGAGGGTTCTGCAGGGTTCCGTAGGGGCCCGTAGAGTTCCGTAGTGGCTGGTAAAGTTCCCTAGGGCCCTGTACCGTTCCGTAACTGCCTGCAATGGTCTTTAGGCTTCCGTAGGGGCTGGTAGGGTTCCATAAAGTTCCGTGGGTTCCTGCAGAGTTCTGCAAGTGCCCGCAAGGGCCTGTAGGGGCCCACAGTGTTTCTGTCAGGTTCCGTAGAGTTCCGTAGGGGCCATATTTTTCTGTAGTGGCTGGTAGTATTCAGTAGGGGTCTGTAGGGTTCCGTAGGCGCCTGCAGTGTTCTGTAGGAGCCCATAGGGTTTTAGTGAGGTTCCGTTGTGTTGCTAAGGGTCTTGTAGAGTGCTGTCGGGTCCTGGAGTATTCTGTAGGGTTCCAGAGGCCCTCGTAGGGTTCCGTCGAAATCTATAGGGTTCCCTAGGGGCCCATAGAGTCCCGTAGATTTCCGTAGGGACCTGTAGGGTTCCGTAAGTGCCCGCAGGTGTCTGTAGGGTTCCGTAGGGGTCTGTAGGGTTCCTTAGGCACCTGCAGTGTTCTGTAGGAGCCCATAGGGTTTTAGTGAGGTTCCGTTGTCTTGCTAAGGGTCTTGTAGAGTGCTGTCGGGTCCTGGAGTATTCTGTAGGGTTCCAGAGGGCCTCGTAGGGTTCCGTCGAAATCTGAAGGGTTCCCTAGGGGCCCGTAGAGTCCCGTAGATTTCCGTAGGGGCCTGTAGGGTTATGTAAGTGCCCGCAGGGGTTGGTAGGAGCTTGTAGGGTGCCATATGTTTCCGGAGGGTTGTGTAGGGTTCCGTAGGGGGCTGTGGTGTTCCCTAGGGGCCTGTAGAGTCTCGTAGAGTTCCGTAGGGTCCTGTAGGTTTCCATAAGCGCCCGCAGAGGTCTGAAGGGGCCCGTACTGTTCCGTAAGGATCCATAGGGTTCCGTAGAGCTTCGTAGGTTCCCTAGAGGCCTCTGGAGTACCGCAGGAGCCAGTAGTGTTCCGTAGGGTCCTCTAGGGTTGAGTAAGTGCCCGCAGGAGTCTGTAGGAATCCGTGGGATTCTGTAAGGTTCTGGAGGGTTCTGCAGGGTTCCGTAGGGGCCCGTAGAGTTCCGTAGTGGCTGGTAAAGTTCCCTAGGGCCCTGTACCGTTCCGTAACTGCCTGCAATGGTCTTTAGGCTTCCGTAGGGGCTGGTAGGGTTCCATAAAGTTCCGTGGGTTCCTGCAGAGTTCTGCAAGTGCCCGCAAGGGCCTGTAGGGGCCCACAGTGTTTCTGTCAGGTTCCGTAGAGTTCCGTAGGGGCCATATT
This sequence comes from Numenius arquata, assembly GCF_964106895.1. Taxonomy (NCBI): domain Eukaryota; kingdom Metazoa; phylum Chordata; class Aves; order Charadriiformes; family Scolopacidae; genus Numenius; species Numenius arquata. Next base: position 26,107 of record NW_027415435.1, on the reverse strand, counting down.
TTTCTGTAGTGGCTGGTAGTATTCAGTAGGGGTCTGTAGGGTTCCGTAGGCGCCTGCAGTGTTCTGTAGGAGCCCATAGGGTTTTAGTGAGGTTCCGTTGTGTTGCTAAGGGTCTTGTAGAGTGCTGTCGGGTCCTGGAGTATTCTGTAGGGTTCCAGAGGCCCTCGTAGGGTTCCGTCGAAATCTATAGGGTTCCCTAGGGGCCCATAGAGTCCCGTAGATTTCCGTAGGGACCTGTAGGGTTCCGTAAGTGCCCGCAGGTGTCCGTAGGGTTCCGTAGGGGTCTGTAGGGTTCCGTAGGCACCTGCAGTGTTCTGTAGGAGCCCATAGGGTTTTAGTGAGGTTCCGTTGTGTTGCTAAGGGTCTTGTAGAGTGCTGTCGGGTCCTGGAATATTCTGTAGGGTTCCAGAGGGCCTCGTAGGGTTCCATCGAAATCTATAGGGTTCCCTAGGGGCCCATAGAGTCCCGTAGATTTCCGTAGGGACCTGTAGGGTTGTGTAAGTGCCCGCAGAAGTCTGTAGGAGTCTGTGGGATTCTGTAAGGTTCTGGAGGGTTCTGCAGGGTTCCGTAGGGACCCGTAGAGTTCCGTAGTGGCTGGTAAAGTTCCGTAGGGCCCTGTGGGGTTCTGTATGGACCTGTAGGGTTCCGTAGGGGCCTGCAGTGTTCCGTAAGTGCCTGCAGGTGTCTGTAGGGTTCCGTAGGGGTCTGTAGGGTTCCGTAGGCACCTGCAGTGTTCTGTAGGAGCCCATAGGGTTTTAGTGAGGTTCCGTTGTGTTGCTAAGGGTCTTGTAGAGTGCTGTCGCGTCCTGGAGTATTCTGTAGGGTTCCAGAGGGGCTGGTAGGGTTCCGTCGAAATCTATAGGGTTCCCTAGGGGCCCACAGAGTCCCATAGATTTCCGTAGGGGCCTGTAGGGTTGTGTAAGTGCCCGCAGAAGTCTGTAGGAGTCTGTGGGATTCTGTAAGGTTCCGGAGGGTTCTGCAGGGTTCCGTAGGGACCCGTAGAGTTCCGTAGTGGCTGGTAAAGTTCCGTAGGGCCCTGTGGGGTTCTGTATGGACCTGTAGGGTTCCGTAGGGGCCTGCAGGGTTCCGTAAGTGCCCGCAGGTGTCTGTAGGGTTCCGTAGGGGTCTGTAGGGTTCCGTAGGCACCTGCAGTGTTCTGTAGGAGCCCATAGGGTTTTAGTGAGGTTCCGTTGTGTTGCTAAGGGTCTTGTAGAGTGCTGTCGGGTCCTGGAGTATTCTGTAGGGTTCAGAGGGGCTGGTAGGGTTCCGTCGAAATCTGAAGGGTTCCCTAGGGGCCCGTAGAGTCCCGTAGATTTCCGTAGGGGCCTGTAGGGTTATGTAAGTGCCCGCAGGGGTTGGTAGGAGCTTGTAGGGTGCCATATGTTTCCGGAGGGTTGTGTAGGGTTCCGTAGGGGCCTGTGGTGTTCCCTAGGGGCCTGTAGAGTCTCGTACAGTTCCGTAGGGTCCTGTAGGTTTCCATAAGCGCCCACAGAGGTCTGAAGGGGCCCGTACTGTTCTGTAAGGATCCATAGGGTTCCGTAGAGCTTTGTAGGTTCCCTAGAGGCCTCTGGAGTACCGCAGGAGCCAGTAGTGTTCCGTAGGGTCCTCTAGGGTTGAGTAAGTGCCCGCAGGAGTCTGTAGGAATCCGTGGGATTCTGTAAGGTTCTGGAGGGTTCTGCAGGGTTCCGTAGGGGCCCGTAGAGTTCCGGAGTGGCTGGTAAAGTTCCCTAGGGCCCTGTACCGTTCCGTAACTGCCTGCAAGGGTCTTTAGGCTTCCGTAGGGGCTGGTAGGGTTCCATAAAGTTCCGTGGGTTCCTGCAGAGTTCTGCAAGTGCCCGCAAGGGCCTGTAGGGGCCCACAGTGTTTCTGTCAGGTTCCGTAGAGTTCCGTAGGGGCCATATTTTTCTGTAGTGGCTGGTAGTATTCTGTAGGGGTCTGTAGGGTTCCGTAGGCGCCTGCAGTGTTCTGTAGGAGCCCATAGGGTTTTAGTGAGGTTCCGTTGTGTTGCTAAGGGTCTTGTAGAGTGCTGTCGGGTCCTGGAGTATTCTGTAGGGTTCCAGAGGCCCTCGTAGGGTTCCGTCGAAATCTATAGGGTTCCCTAGGGGCCCATAGAGTCCCGTAGATTTCCGTAGGGACCTGTAGGGTTCCGTAAGTGCCCGCAGGTGTCTGTAGGGTTCCGTAGGGATCTGTAGGGTTCCTTAGGCACCTGCAGTGTTCTGTAGGAGCCCATAGGGTTTTAGTGAGGTTCCGTTGTGTTGCTAAGGGTCTTGTAGAGTGCTGTCGGGTCCTGGAGTATTCTGTAGGGTTCCAGAGGGGCTGGTAGGGTTCCATCGAAATCTGAAGGGTTCCCTAGGGGCCCGTAGAGTCCCGTAGATTTCCGTAGGGGCCTGTAGGGTTGTGTAAGTGCCCGCAGAAGTCTGTAGGAGTCTGTGGGATTCTGTAAGGTTCCGGAGGGTTCTGCAGGGTTCTGTAGGGACCCGTAGAGTTCCGTAGTGGCTGGTAAAGTTCCGTAGGGCCCTGTGGGGTTCTGTATGGACCTGTAGGGTTCCGTAGGGGCCTTCAGGGTTCCGTAAGTGCCTGCAGGTGTCTGTAGGGTTCCGTAGGGTTCTGTAGGGTTCCGTAGGCACCTGCAGTGTTCTGTAGGAGCCCATAGGGTTTTAGTGAGGTTCCGTTGTGTTGCTAAGGGTCTTGTAGAGTCCTGTCGGGTCCTGGACTATTCTGTAGGGTTCCAGAGGGCCTCGTAGGGTTCCGTCGAAATCTGAAGGGTTCCCTAGGGGCCCATAGAGTCCCGTAGATTTCCGTAGGGGCCTGTAGGGTTATGTAAGTGCCCGCAGGGGTTGGTAGGAGCTTGTAGGGTGCCATATGTTTCCGGAGGGTTGTGTAGGGTTCCGTAGGGACCTGTAGAGTCTCGTACAGTTCCGTAGGGTCCTGTAGGTTTCCATAAGCACCCGCAGAGGTCTGAAGGGGCCCATACTGTTCCGTAAGGATCCATAGGGTTCCGTAGAGCTTCGTAGGTTCCCTAGAGGCCTCTGGAGTACCGCAGGAGCCAGTAGTGTTCTGTAGGGGCCCGTAGGGTTCCTTCCATAGGAGCTGGCAGTGTTCCGTAGGGTCCTCTAGGGTTGAGTAAGTGCCCGCAGGAGTCTGTAGGAATCCGTGGGATTCTCTAAGGTTCCGGAGGGTTCTGCAGGGCTCCGTAGGGGCCCGTAGAGTTCCGTAGTGGCTGGTAAAGTTCCCTAGGGCCCTGTACCGTTCCGTAACTGCCTGCAAGGGTCTTTAGGCTTCCGTAGGGGCTGGTAGGGTTCCATAAAGTTCCGTGGGTTCCTGCAGAGTTCTGCAAGTGCTCGCAAGGGCCTGTAGGGGCCCACAGTGTTTCTGCCAGGTTCCGTAGAGTTCCGTAGGGGCCATATTTTTCTGTAGTGGCTGGTAGTATTCAGTAGGGGTCTGTAGGGTTCCGTAGGCGCCTGCAGTGTTCTGTAGGAGCCCATAGGGTTTTAGTGAGGTTCCGTTGTGTTGCTAAGGGTCTTGTAGAGTGCTGTCGGGTCCTGGAGTATTCTGTAGGGTTCCAGAGGGGCTGGTAGGGTTCCGTCGAAATCTATAGGGTTCCCTAGGGGCCCATAGAGTCCCATAGATTTCCGTAGGGGCCTGTAGGGTTGTGTAAGTGCCCGCAGAAGTCTGTAGGAGTCTGTGGGATTCTGTAAGGTTCCGGAGGGTTCTGCAGGGTTCCGTAGGGACCCGTAGAGTTCCGTAGTGGCTGGTAAAGTTCCGTAGGGCCCTGTGGGGTTCTGTATGGACCTGTAGGGTTCCGTAGGGGCCTGCAGGGTTCCGTAAGTGCCCGCAGCTGTCTGTAGGGTTCCATAGGGGTCTGTAGGGTTCCGTAGGCACCTGCAGTGTTCTGTAGGAGCCCATAGGGTTTTAGTGAGGTTCCGTTGTGTTGCTAAGGGTCTTGTAGAGTGCTGTCGGGTCCTGGAATATTCTGTAGGGTTCCAGAGGGCCTCGTAGGGTTCCGTCGAAATCTATAGGGTTCCCTAGGGGCCCATAGAGTCCCGTAGATTTCCGTAGGGACCTGTAGGGTTCCGTAAGTGCCCGCAGGTGTCTGTAGGGTTCCGTAGGGGTCTGTAGGGTTCCTTAGGCACCTGCAGTGTTCTGTAGGAGCCCATAGGGTTTTAGTGAGGTTCCGTTGTGTTGCTAAGGGTCTTGTAGAGTGCTGTCGGGTCCTGGAGTATTCTGTAGGGTTCCAGAGGGCCTCGTAGGGTTCCATCGAAATCTATAGGGTTCCCTAGGGGCCCATAGAGTCCCGTAGATTTCCGTAGGGACCTGTAGGGTTCTGTAAGTGCCCGCAGAAGTCTGTAGGAGTCTGTGGGATTCTGTAAGGTTCTGGAGGGTTCTGCAGGGTTCCATAGGGACCCGTAGAGTTCCGTAGTGACTGGTAAAGTTCCGTAGGGCCCTGTGGGGTTCTGTATGGACCTGTAGGGTTCCGTAGGGGCCTGCAGTGTTCCGTAAGTGCCTGCAGGTGTCTGTAGGGTTCCGTAGGGGTCTGTAGGGTTCCGTAGGCACCTGCAGTGTTCTGTAGGAGCCCATAGGGTTTTAGTGAGGTTCCGTTGTGTTGCTAAGGGTCTTGTAGAGTGCTGTCGGGTCCTGGAGTATTCTGTAGGGTTCAGAGGGGCTGGTAAGGTTCCGTCAAAATCTATAGGGTTCCCTAGGGGCCCATAGAGTCCCGTAGATTTCCGTAGGGACCTGTAGGGTTCTGTAAGTGCCCGCAGAAGTCTGTAGGAGTCTGTGGGATTCTGTAAGGTTCCGGAGGGTTCTGCAGGGTTCCGTAGGGACCCGTAGAGTTCCGTAGTGGCTGGTAAAGTTCCGTAGGGCCCTGTGGGGTTCTGTATGGACCTGTAGGCTTCCGTAGGGGCCTGCAGGGTTCCGTAAGTGCCCGCAGGTGTCTGTAGGGTTCCGTAGGGGTCTGTAGGGTTCCGTAGGCACCTGCAGTGTTCTGTAGGAGCCCATAGGGTTTTAGTGAGGTTCCGTTGTGTTGCTAAGGGTCTTGTAGAGTGCTGTCGGGTCCTGGAGTATTCTGTAGGGTTCCAGAGGGGCTGGTAGGGTTCCGTCGAAATCTGAAGGGTTCCCTAGGGGCCCGTAGAGTCCCGTAGATTTCCGTAGGGGCCTGTAGGGTTGTGTAAGTGCCCGCAGGGGTTGGTAGGAGCTTGTAGGGTGCCATATGTTTCCGGAGGGTTGTGTAGGGTTCCGTAGGGGCCTGTGGTGTTCCCTAGGGGCCTGTAGAGTCTCGTACAGTTCCGTAGGGTCCTGTAGGTTTCCATAAGCGCCCGCAGAGGTCTGAAGGGGCCCGTACTGTTCCGTAAGGATCCATAGGGTTCCGTAGAGCTTCGTAGGTTCCCTAGAGGCCTCTGGAGTACCGCAGGAGCCAGTAGTGTTCCGTAGGGTCCTCTAGGGTTGAGTAAGTGCCCGCAGGAGTCTGTAGGAATCCATGGGATTCTGTAAGGTTCTGGAGGGTTCTGCAGGGTTCCGTAGGGGCCCGTAGAGTTCCGTAGTGGCTGGTAAAGTTCCCTAGGGCCCTGTACCGTTCCGTAACTGCCTGCAAGGGTCTTTAGGCTTCCGTAGGGGCTGGTAGGGTTCCATAAAGTTCCGTGGGTTCCTGCAGAGTTCTGCAAGTGCCCGCAAGGGCCTGTAGGGGCCCACAGTGTTTCTGCCAGGTTCCGTAGAGTTCCGTAGGGGCCATATTTTTCTGTAGTGGCTGGTAGTATTCTGTAGGGGTCTGTAGGGTTCCGTAGGCGCCTGCAGTGTTCTGTAGGAGCCCATAGGGTTTTAGTGAGGTTCCGTTGTGTTGCTAAGGGTCTTGTAGAGTGCTGTCGGGTCCTGGAGTATTCTGTAGGGTTCCAGAGGGCCTCGTAGGGTTCCGTCGAAATCTATAGGGTTCCCTAGGGGCCCATAGAGTCCCGTAGATTTCCGTAGGGACCTGTAGGGTTCCGTAAGTGCCCGCAGGTGTCTGTAGGGTTCCGTAGGGGTCTGTAGGGTTCCGTAGGCACCTGCAGTGTTCTGTAGGAGCCCATAGGGTTTTAGTGAGGTTCCGTTGTGTTGCTAAGGGTCTTGTAGAGTGCTGTCGGGTCCTGGAGTATTCTGTAGGGTTCCAGAGGGGCTGGTAGGGTTCCGTCGAAATCTGAAGGGTTCCCTAGGGGCCCGTAGAGTCCCGTAGATTTCCGTAGGGGCCTGTAGGGTTATGTAAGTGCCCGCAGGGGTTGGTAGGAGCTTGTAGGGTGCCATATGTTTCCGGAGGGTTGTGTAGGGTTCCGTAGGGGCCTGTGGTGTTCCCTAGGGGCCTGTAGAGTCTCGTAGAGTTCCGTAGGGTCCTGTAGGTTTCCATAAGCGCCCGCAGAGGTCTGAAGGGGCCCGTACTGTTCCGTAAGGATCCATAGGGTTCCGTAGAGCTTTGTAGGTTCCCTAGAGGCCTCTGGAGTACCGCAGGAGCCAGTAGTGTTCCGTAGGGTCCTCTAGGGTTGAGTAAGTGCCCGCAGGAGTCTGTAGGAATCCGTGGGATTCTGTAAGGTTCTGGAGGGTTCTGCAGGGTTCCGTAGGGGCCCGTAGAGTTCCGTAGTGGCTGGTAAAGTTCCCTAGGGCCCTGTACCGTTCCGTAACTGCCTGCAAGGGTCTTTAGGCTTCCGTAGGGGCTGGTAGGGTTCCATAAAGTTCCGTGGGTTCCTGCAGAGTTCTGCAAGTGCCCGCAAGGGCCTGTAGGGGCCCACAGTGTTTCTGTCAGGTTCCGTAGAGTTCCGTAGGGGCCATATTTTTCTGTAGTGGCTGGTAGTATTCTGTAGGGGTCTGTAGGGTTCCGTAGGCGCCTGCAGTGTTCTGTAGGAGCCCATAGGGTTTTAGTGAGGTTCCGTTGTGTTGCTAAGGGTCTTGTAGAGTGCTGTCGGGTCCTGGAGTATTCTGTAGGGTTCCAGAGGGGCTGGTAGGGTTCCGTCGAAATCTGAAGGGTTCCCTAGGGGCCCAGAGAGTCCCGTAGATTTCCGTAGGGACCTGTAGGGTTGTGTAAGTGCCCGCAGAAGTCTGTAGGAGTCTGTGGGATTCTGTAAGGTTCCGGAGGGTTCTGCAGGGTTCCGTAGGGACCCGTAGAGTTCCGTAGTGGCTGGTAAAGTTCCGTAGGGCCCTGTGGGGTTCTGTATGGACCTGTAGGCTTCCGTAGGGGCCTGCAGGGTTCCGTAAGTGCCCGCAGGTGTCTGTAGGGTTCCGTAGGGGTCTGTAGGGTTCCGTAGGCACCTGCAGTGTTCTGTAGGAGCCCATAGGGTTTTAGTGAGGTTCCGTTGTGTTGCTAAGGGTCTTGTAGAGTGCTGTCGGGTCCTGGAGTATTCTGTAGGGTTCCAGAGGGGCTGGTAGGGTTCCGTCGAAATCTGAAGGGTTCCCTAGGGGCCCGTAGAGTCCCGTAGATTTCCGTAGGGGCCTGTAGGGTTGTGTAAGTGCCCGCAGGGGTTGGTAGGAGCTTGTAGGGTGCCATATGTTTCCGGAGGGTTGTGTAGGGTTCCGTAGGGGCCTGTGGTGTTCCCTAGGGGCCTGTAGAGTCTCGTACAGTTCCGTAGGGTCCTGTAGGTTTCCATAAGCGCCCGCAGAGGTCTGAAGGGGCCCGTACTGTTCCGTAAGGATCCATAGGGTTCCGTAGAGCTTCGTAGGTTCCCTAGAGGCCTCTGGAGTACCGCAGGAGCCAGTAGTGTTCCGTAGGGTCCTCTAGGGTTGAGTAAGTGCCCGCAGGAGTCTGTAGGAATCCATGGGATTCTGTAAGGTTCTGGAGGGTTCTGCAGGGTTCCGTAGGGGCCCGTAGAGTTCCGTAGTGGCTGGTAAAGTTCCCTAGGGCCCTGTACCGTTCCGTAACTGCCTGCAAGGGTCTTTAGGCTTCCGTAGGGGCTGGTAGGGTTCCATAAAGTTCCGTGGGTTCCTGCAGAGTTCTGCAAGTGCCCGCAAGGGCCTGTAGGGGCCCACAGTGTTTCTGCCAGGTTCCGTAGAGTTCCGTAGGGGCCATATTTTTCTGTAGTGGCTGGTAGTATTCTGTAGGGGTCTGTAGGGTTCCGTAGGCGCCTGCAGTGTTCTGTAGGAGCCCATAGGGTTTTAGTGAGGTTCCGTTGTGTTGCTAAGGGTCTTGTAGAGTGCTGTCGGGTCCTGGAGTATTCTGTAGGGTTCCAGAGGGCCTCGTAGGGTTCCGTCGAAATCTATAGGGTTCCCTAGGGGCCCATAGAGTCCCGTAGATTTCCGTAGGGACCTGTAGGGTTCCGTAAGTGCCCGCAGGTGTCTGTAGGGTTCCGTAGGGGTCTGTAGGGTTCCGTAGGCACCTGCAGTGTTCTGTAGGAGCCCATAGGGTTTTAGTGAGGTTCCGTTGTGTTGCTAAGGGTCTTGTAGAGTGCTGTCGGGTCCTGGAGTATTCTGTAGGGTTCCAGAGGGGCTGGTAGGGTTCCGTCGAAATCTGAAGGGTTCCCTAGGGGCCCGTAGAGTCCCGTAGATTTCCGTAGGGGCCTGTAGGGTTATGTAAGTGCCCGCAGGGGTTGGTAGGAGCTTGTAGGGTGCCATATGTTTCCGGAGGGTTGTGTAGGGTTCCGTAGGGGCCTGTGGTGTTCCCTAGGGGCCTGTAGAGTCTCGTAGAGTTCCGTAGGGTCCTGTAGGTTTCCATAAGCGCCCGCAGAGGTCTGAAGGGGCCCGTACTGTTCCGTAAGGATCCATAGGGTTCCGTAGAGCTTTGTAGGTTCCCTAGAGGCCTCTGGAGTACCGCAGGAGCCAGTAGTGTTCCGTAGGGTCCTCTAGGGTTGAGTAAGTGCCCGCAGGAGTCTGTAGGAATCCGTGGGATTCTGTAAGGTTCTGGAGGGTTCTGCAGGGTTCCGTAGGGGCCCGTAGAGTTCCGTAGTGGCTGGTAAAGTTCCCTAGGGCCCTGTACCGTTCCGTAACTGCCTGCAAGGGTCTTTAGGCTTCCGTAGGGGCTGGTAGGGTTCCATAAAGTTCCGTGGGTTCCTGCAGAGTTCTGCAAGTGCCCGCAAGGGCCTGTAGGGGCCCACAGTGTTTCTGTCAGGTTCCGTAGAGTTCCGTAGCGGCCATATTTTTCTGTAGTGGCTGGTAGTATTCAGTAGGGGTCTGTAGGGTTCCGTAGGCGCCTGCAGTGTTCTGTAGGAGCCCATAGGGTTTTAGTGAGGTTCCGTTGTGTTGCTAAGGGTCTTGTAGAGTGCTGTCGGGTCCTGGAGTATTCTGTAGGGTTCCAGAGGGGCTGGTAGGGTTCCGTCGAAATCTGAAGGGTTCCCTAGGGGCCCAGAGAGTCCCGTAGATTTCCGTAGGGACCTGTAGGGTTGTGTAAGTGCCCGCAGAAGTCTGTAGGAGTCTGTGGGATTCTGTAAGGTTCCGGAGGGTTCTGCAGGGTTCCGTAGGGACCCGTAGAGTTCCGTAGTGGCTGGTAAAGTTCCGTAGGGCCCTGTGGGGTTCTGTATGGACCTGTAGGGTTCCGTAGGGGCCTGCAGGGTTCCGTAAGTGCCCGCAGGTGTCTGTAGGGTTCCGTAGGGGTCTGTAGGGTTCCGTAGGCACCTGCAGTGTTCTGTAGGAGCCCATAGGGTTTTAGTGAGGTTCCGTTGTGTTGCTAAGGGTCTTGTAGAGTGCTGTCGGGTCCTGGAGTATTCTGTAGGGTTCCAGAGGGGCTGGTAGGGTTCCGTCGAAATCTGAAGGGTTCCCTAGGGGCCCGTAGAGTCCCGTAGATTTCCGTAGGGGCCTGTAGGGTTGTGTAAGTGCCCGCAGGGGTTGGTAGGAGCTTGTAGGGTGCCATATGTTTCCGGAGGGTTGTGTAGGGTTCCGTAGGGGCCTGTGGTGTTCCCTAGGGGCCTGTAGAGTCTCGTACAGTTCCGTAGGGTCCTGTAGGTTTCCATAAGCGCCCGCAGAGGTCTGAAGGGGCCCGTACTGTTCCGTAAGGATCCATAGGGTTCCCTAGAGCTTCGTAGGTTCCCTAGAGGCCTCTGGAGTACCGCAGGAGCCAGTAGTGTTCCGTAGGGTCCTCTAGGGTTGAGTAAGTGCCCGCAGGAGTCTGTAGGAATCCATGGGATTCTGTAAGGTTCTGGAGGGTTCTGCAGGGTTCCGTAGGGGCCCGTAGAGTTCCGTAGTGGCTGGTAAAGTTCCCTAGGGCCCTGTACCGTTCCGTAACTGCCTGCAAGGGTCTTTAGGCTTCCGTAGGGGCTGGTAGGGTTCCATAAAGTTCCGTGGGTTCCTGCAGAGTTCTGCAAGTGCCCGCAAGGGCCTGTAGGGGCCCACAGTGTTTCTGCCAGGTTCCGTAGAGTTCCGTAGGGGCCATATTTTTCTGTAGTGGCTGGTAGTATTCAGTAGGGGTCTGTAGGGTTCCGTAGGCGCCTGCAGTGTTCTGTAGGAGCCCATAGGGTTTTAGTGAGGTTCCGTTGTGTTGCTAAGGGTCTTGTAGAGTGCTGTCGGGTCCTGGAGTATTCTGTAGGGTTCCAGAGGGCCTCGTAGGGTTCCGTCGAAATCTATAGGGTTCCCTAGGGGCCCATAGAGTCCCGTAGATTTCCGTAGGGGCCTGTAGGGTTGTGTAAGTGCCCGCAGAAGTCTGTAGGAGTCTGTGGGATTCTGTAAGGTTCCGGAGGGTTCTGCAGGGTTCTGTAGGGACCCGTAGAGTTCCGTAGTGGCTGGTAAAGTTCCGTAGGGCCCTGTGGGGTTCTGTATGGACCTGTAGGGTTCCGTAGGGGCCTTCAGGGTTCCGTAAGTGCCTGCAGGTGTCTGTAGGGTTCCGTAGGGTTCTGTAGGGTTCCGTAGGCACCTGCAGTGTTCTGTAGGAGCCCATAGGGTTTTAGTGAGGTTCCGTTGTGTTGCTAAGGGTCTTGTAGAGTGCTGTCGGGTCCTGGAGTATTCTGTAGGGTTCCAGAGGGCCTCGTAGGGTTCCGTCGAAATCTGAAGGGTTCCCTAGGGGCCCATAGAGTCCCGTAGATTTCCGTAGGGGCCTGTAGGGTTATGTAAGTGCCCGCAGGGGTTGGTAGGAGCTTGTAGGGTGCCATATGTTTCCGGAGGGTTGTGTAGGGTTCCGTAGGGACCTGTAGAGTCTCGTACAGTTCCGTAGGGTCCTGTAGGTTTCCATAAGCACCCGCAGAGGTCTGAAGGGGCCCATACTGTTCCGTAAGGATCCATAGGGTTCCGTAGAGCTTCGTAGGTTCCCTAGAGGCCTCTGGAGTACCGCAGGAGCCAGTAGTGTTCTGTAGGGGCCCGTAGGGTTCCTTCCATAGGAGCTGGCAGTGTTCCGTAGGGTCCTCTAGGGTTGAGTAAGTGCCCGCAGGAGTCTGTAGGAATCCGTGGGATTCTCTAAGGTTCCGGAGGGTTCTGCAGGGCTCCGTAGGGGCCCGTAGAGTTCCGTAGTGGCTGGTAAAGTTCCCTAGGGCCCTGTACCGTTCCGTAACTGCCTGCAAGGGTCTTTAGGCTTCCGTAGGGGCTGGTAGGGTTCCATAAAGTTCCGTGGGTTCCTGCAGAGTTCTGCAAGTGCTCGCAAGGGCCTGTAGGGGCCCACAGTGTTTCTGCCAGGTTCCGTAGAGTTCCGTAGGGGCCATATTTTTCTGTAGTGGCTGGTAGTATTCAGTAGGGGTCTGTAGGGTTCCGTAGGCGCCTGCAGTGTTCTGTAGGAGCCCATAGGGTTTTAGTGAGGTTCCGTTGTGTTGCTAAGGGTCTTGTAGAGTGCTGTCGGGTCCTGGAGTATTCTGTAGGGTTCCAGAGGGCCTCGTAGGGTTCCGTCGAAATCTATAGGGTTCCCTAGGGGCCCATAGAGTCCCGTAGATTTCCGTAGGGGCCTGTAGGGTTGTGTAAGTGCCCGCAGAAGTCTGTAGGAGTCTGTGGGATTCTGTAAGGTTCCGGAGGGTTCTGCAGGGTTCTGTAGGGACCCGTAGAGTTCCGTAGTGGCTGGTAAAGTTCCGTAGGGCCCTGTGGGGTTCTGTATGGACCTGTAGGGTTCCGTAGGGGCCTTCAGGGTTCCGTAAGTGCCTGCAGGTGTCTGTAGGGTTCCGTAGGGTTCTGTAGGGTTCCGTAGGCACCTGCAGTGTTCTGTAGGAGCCCATAGGGTTTTAGTGAGGTTCCGTTGTGTTGCTAAGGGTCTTGTAGAGTCCTGTCGGGTCCTGGAGTATTCTGTAGGGTTCCAGAGGGCCTCGTAGGGTTCCGTCGAAATCTGAAGGGTTCCCTAGGGGCCCATAGAGTCCCGTAGATTTCCGTAGGGGCCTGTAGGGTTATGTAAGTGCCCGCAGGGGTTGGTAGGAGCTTGTAGGGTGCCATATGTTTCCGGAGGGTTGTGTAGGGTTCCGTAGGGACCTGTAGAGTCTCGTACAGTTCCGTAGGGTCCTGTAGGTTTCCATAAGCACCCGCAGAGGTCTGAAGGGGCCCATACTGTTCCGTAAGGATCCATAGGGTTCCGTAGAGCTTCGTAGGTTCCCTAGAGGCCTCTGGAGTACCGCAGGAGCCAGTAGTGTTCTGTAGGGCCCCGTAGGGTTCCTTCCATAGGAGCTGGCAGTGTTCCGTAGGGTCCTCTAGGGTTGAGTAAGTGCCCGCAGGAGTCTGTAGGAATCCGTGGGATTCTCTAAGGTTCCGGAGGGTTCTGCAGGGCTCCGTAGGGGCCCGTAGAGTTCCGTAGTGGCTGGTAAAGTTCCCTAGGGCCCTGTACCATTCCGTAACTGCCTGCAAGGGTCTTTAGGCTTCCGTAGGGGCTGGTAGGGTTCCATAAAGTTCCGTGGGTTCCTGCAGAGTTCTGCAAGTGCTCGCAAGGGCCTGTAGGGGCCCACAGTGTTTCTGCCAGGTTCCGTAGGGGCCATATTTTTCTGTAGTGGCTGGTAGTATTCAGTAGGGGTCTGTAGGGTTCCGTAGGCGCCTGCAGTGTTCTGTAGGAGCCCATAGGGTTTTAGTGAGGTTCCGTTGTGTTGCTAAGGGTCTTGTAGAGTGCTGTCGGGTCCTGGAGTATTCTGTAGGGTTCCAGAGGGCCTCGTAGGGTTCCATCGAAATCTATAGGGTTCCCTAGGGGCCCATAGAGTCCCGTAGATTTCCGTAGGGACCTGTAGGGTTCTGTAAGTGCCCGCAGAAGTCTGTAGGAGTCTGTGGGATTCTGTGAGGTTCTGGAGGGTTCTGCAGGGTTCCGTAGGGACCCGTAGAGTTCCGTAGTGACTGGTAAAGTTCCGTAGGGCCCTGTGGGGTTCTGTATGGACCTGTAGGGTTCCGTAGGGGCCTGCAGTGTTCCGTAAGTGCCTGCAGGTGTCTGTAGGGTTCAGTAGGGGTCTGTAGGGTTCCGTAGGCACCTGCAGTGTTCTGTAGGAGCCCATAGGGTTTTAGTGAGGTTCCGTTGTGTTGCTAAGGGTCTTGTAGAGTGCTGTCGGGTCCTGGAGTATTCTGTAGGGTTCAGAGGGGCTGGTAGGGTTCCGTCAAAATCTATAGGGTTCCCTAGGGGCCCATAGAGTCCCGTAGATTTCCGTAGGGACCTGTAGGGTTCTGTAAGTGCCCGCAGAAGTCTGTAGGAGTCTGTGGGATTCTGTAAGGTTCCGGAGGGTTCTGCAGGGTTCCGTAGGGACCCGTAGAGTTCCGTAGTGGCTGGTAAAGTTCCGTAGGGCCCTGTGGGGTTTTGTATGGACCTGTAGGGTTCCGTAGGGGCCTGCAGGGTTCCGTAAGTGCCCGCAGGTGTCTGTAGGGTTCCGTAGGGGTCTGTAGGGTTCCGTAGGCACCTGCAGTGTTCTGTAGGAGCCCATAGGGTTTTAGTGAGGTTCCGTTGTGTTGCTAAGGGTCTTGTAGAGTGCTGTCGGGTCCTGGAGTATTCTGTAGGGTTCCAGAGGGGCTGGTAGGGTTCCGTCGAAATCTGAAGGGTTCCCTAGGGGCCCGTAGAGTCCCGTAGATTTCCGTAGGGGCCTGTAGTGTGTAAGTGCCCGCAGGGGTTGGTAGGAGCTTGTAGGGTGCCATATGTTTCCGGAGGGTTGTGTAGGGTTCCGTAGGGGCCTGTGGTGTTCCCTAGGGGCCTGTAGAGTCTCGTACAGTTCCGTAGGGTCCTGTAGGTTTCCATAAGCGCCCGCAGAGGTCTGAAGGGGCCCGTACTGTTCCGTAAGGATCCATAGGGTTCCGTAGAGCTTCGTAGGTTCCCTAGAGGCCTCTGGAGTACCGCAGGAGCCAGTAGTGTTCCGTAGGGTCCTCTAGGGTTGAGTAAGTGCCCGCAGGAGTCTGTAGGAATCCGTGGGATTCTGTAAGGTTCTGGAGGGTTCTGCAGGGTTCCGTAGGGGCCCGTAGAGTTCCGTAGTGGCTGGTAAAGTTCCCTAGGGCCCTGTACCGTTCCGTAACTGCCTGCAAGGGTCTTTAGGCTTCCGTAGGGGCTGGTAGGGTTCCATAAAGTTCCGTGGGTTCCTGCAGAGTTCTGCAAGTGCCCGCAAGGGCCTGTAGGGGCCCACAGTGTTTCTGCCAGGTTCCGTAGAGTTCCGTAGGGGCCATATTTTTCTGTAGTGGCTGGTAGTATTCTGTAGGGGTCTGTAGGGTTCCGTAGGCGCCTGCAGTGTTCTGTAGGAGCCCATAGGGTTTTAGTGAGGTTCCGTTGTGTTGCTAAGGGTCTTGTAGAGTGCTGTCGGGTCCTGGAGTATTCTGTAGGGTTCCAGAGGGCCTCGTAGGGTTCCGTCGAAATCTATAGGGTTCCCTAGGGGCCCATAGAGTCCCGTAGATTTCCGTAGGGACCTGTAGGGTTCCGTAAGTGCCCGCAGGTGTCTGTAGGGTTCCGTAGGGGTCTGTAGGGTTCCGTAGGCACCTGCAGTGTTCTGTAGGAGCCCATAGGGTTTTAGTGATGTTCCGTTGTGTTGCTAAGGGTCTTGTAGAGTGCTGTCGGGTCCTGGAGTATTCTGTAGGGTTCCAGAGGGGCTGGTAGGGTTCCGTCGAAATCTGAAGGGTTCCCTAGGGGCCCGTAGAGTCCCGTAGATTTCCGTAGGGGCCTGTAGGGTTATGTAAGTGCCCGCAGGGGTTGGTAGGAGCTTGTAGGGTGCCATATGTTTCCGGAGGGTTGTGTAGGGTTCCGTAGGGGCCTGTGGTGTTCCCTAGGGGCCTGTAGAGTCTCGTAGAGTTCCGTAGGGTCCTGTAGGTTTCCATAAGCGCCCGCAGAGGTCTGAAGGGGCCCGTACTGTTCTGTAAGGATCCATAGGGTTCCGTAGAGCTTTGTAGGTTCCCTAGAGGCCTCTGGAGTACCGCAGGAGCCAGTAGTGTTCCGTAGGGTCCTCTAGGGTTGAGTAAGTGCCCGCAGGAGTCTGTAGGAATCCGTGGGATTCTGTAAGGTTCTGGAGGGTTCTGCAGGGTTCCGTAGGGGCCCGTAGAGTTCCGTAGTGGCTGGTAAAGTTCCCTAGGGCCCTGTACCGTTCCGTAACTGCCTGCAAGGGTCTTTAGGCTTCCGTAGGGGCTGGTAGGGTTCCATAAAGTTCCGTGGGTTCCTGCAGAGTTCTGCAAGTGCCCGCAAGGGCCTGTAGGGGCCCACAGTGTTTCTGTCAGGTTCCGTAGAGTTCCGTAGGGGCCATATTTTTCTGTAGTGGCTGGTAGTATTCTGTAGGGGTCTGTAGGGTTCCGTAGGCGCCTGCAGTGTTCTGTAGGAGCCCATAGGGTTTTAGTGAGGTTCCGTTGTGTTGCTAAGGGTCTTGTAGAGTGCTGTCGGGTCCTGGAGTATTCTGTAGGGTTCCAGAGGGGCTCGTAGGGTTCCGTCGAAATCTGAAGGGTTCCCTAGGGGCCCAGAGAGTCCCGTAGATTTCCGTAGGGACCTGTAGGGTTGTGTAAGTGCCCGCAGAAATCTGTAGGAGTCTGTGGGATTCTGTAAGGTTCCGGAGGGTTCTGCAGGGTTCCGTAGGGACCCGTAGAGTTCCGTAGTGGCTGGTAAAGTTCCGTAGGGCCCTGTGGGGTTCTGTATGGACCTGTAGGCTTCCGTAGGGGCCTGCAGGGTTCCGTAAGTGCCCGCAGGTGTCTGTAGGGTTCCGTAGGGGTCTGTAGGGTTCCGTAGGCACCTGCAGTGTTCTGTAGGAGCCCATAGGGTTTTAGTGAGGTTCCGTTGTGTTGCTAAGGGTCTTGTAGAGTGCTGTCGGGTCCTGGAGTATTCTGTAGGGTTCCAGACGGGGCTGGTAGGGTTCCGTCGAAATCTGAAGGGTTCCCTAGGGGCCCGTAGAGTCCCGTAGATTTCCGTAGGGGCCTGTAGGGTTGTGTAAGTGCCCGCAGGGGTTGGTAGGAGCTTGTAGGTGCCATATGTTTCCGGAGGGTTGTGTAGGGTTCCGTAGGGGGCCTGTGGTGTTCCCTAGGGGCCTGTAGAGTCTCGTACAGTTCCGTAGGGTCCTGTAGGTTTCCATAAGCGCCCGCAGAGGGTCTGAAGGGGCCCGGTACTGTTCCGTAAGGATCCATAGGGTTCCCTAGAGCTTCGTAGGTTCCCTAGAGGCCTCTGGAGTACCGCAGGAGCCAGTAGTGTTCCGTAGGGTCCTCTAGGGTTGAGTAAGTGCCCGCAGGAGTCTGTAGGAATCCATGGGATTCTGTAAGGTTCTGGAGGGTTCTGCAGGGTTCCGTAGGGGCCCGTAGAGTTCCGTAGTGGCTGGTAAAGTTCCCTAGGGCCCTGTACCGTTCCGTAACTGCCTGCAAGGGTCTTTAGGCTTCCGTAGGGGCTGGTAGGGTTCCATAAAGTTCCGTGGGTTCCTGCAGAGTTCTGCAAGTGCTCGCAAGGGCCTGTAGGGGCCCACAGTGTTTCTGCCAGGTTCCGTAGAGTTCCGTAGGGGCCATATTTTTCTGTAGTGGCTGGTAGTATTCAGTAGGGGTCTGTAGGGTTCCGTAGGCGCCTGCAGTGTTCTGTAGGAGCCCATAGGGTTTTAGTGAGGTTCCGTTGTGTTGCTAAGGGTCTTGTAGAGTGCTGTCGGGTCCTGGAGTATTCTGTAGGGTTCCAGAGGGCCTCGTAGGGTTCCGTCGAAATCTATAGGGTTCCCTAGGGGCCCATAGAGTCCCGTAGATTTCCGTAGGGACCTGTAGGGTTGCGTAAGTGCCCGCAAGTGTCTGTAGGGGTCTGTAGGGTTCCGTAGGCACCTGCAGTGTTCTGTAGGAGCCCATAGGGTTTTAGTGAGGTTCCGTTGTGTTGCTAAGGGTCTTGTAGAGTGCTGTCGGGTCCTGGAATATTCTGTAGGGTTCCAGAGGGCCTCGTAGGGTTCCATCGAAATCTATAGGGTTCCCTAGGGGCAAGTAGAGTCCCGTAGATTTCCGTAGGGACCTGTAGGGTTGTGTAAGTGCCCGCAGAAGTCTGTAGGAGTCTGTGGGATTCTGTAAGGTTCCGGAGGGTTCTGCAGGGTTCCGTAGGGACCCGTAGAGTTCCGTAGTGGCTGGTAAAGTTCCGTAGGGCCCTGTGGGGTTCTGTATGGACCTGTAGGGTTCCGTAGGGGCCTGCAGGGTTCCGTAAGTGCCCGCAGGTGTCTGTAGGGTTCCGTAGGGGTCTGTAGGGTTCCGTAGGCACCTGCAGTGTTCTGTAGGAGCCCATAGGGTTTTAGTGAGGTTCCGTTGTGTTGCTAAGGGTCTTGTAGAGTGCTGTCGGGTCCTGGAGTATTCTGTAGGGTTCCAGAGGGGCTGGTAGGGTTCCGTCGAAATCTGAAGGGTTCCCTAGGGGCCCGTAGAGTCCCGTAGATTTCCGTAGGGGCCTGTAGGGTTATGTAAGTGCCCGCAGGGGTTGGTAGGAGCTTGTAGGGTGCCATATGTTTCCGGAGGGTTGTGTAGGGTTCCGTAGGGGGCTGTGGTGTTCCCTAGGGGCCTGTAGAGTCTCGTACAGTTCCGTAGGGTCCTGTAGGTTTCCATAAGCGCCCACAGAGGTCTGAAGGGGCCCGTACTGTTCCGTAAGGATCCATAGGGTTCCGTAGAGCTTTGTAGGTTCCCTAGAGGCCTCTGGAGTACCGCAGGAGCCAGTAGTGTTCTGTAGGGGCCCGTAGGGTTCCTTCCATAGGAGCTGGCAGTGTTCCGTAGGGTCCTCTAGGGTTGAGTAAGTGCCCGCAGGAGTCTGTAGGAATCCGTGGGATTCTGTAAGGTTCTGGAGGGTTCTGCAGGGTTCCGTAGGGGCCCGTAGAGTTCCGTAGTGGCTGGTAAAGTTCCCTAGGGCCCTGTACCGTTCCGTAACTGCCTGCAAGGGTCTTTAGGCTTCCGTAGGGGCTGGTAGGGTTCCATAAAGTTCCGTGGGTTCCTGCAGAGTTCTGCAAGTGCCCGCAAGGGCCTGTAGGGGCCCACAGTGTTTCTGTCAGGTTCCGTAGAGTTCCGTAGGGGCCATATTTTTCTGTAGTGGCTGGTAGTATTCAGTAGGGGTCTGTAGGGTTCCGTAGGCACCTGCAGTGTTCTGTAGGAGCCCATAGGGTTTTAGTGAGGTTCCGTTGTGTTGCTAAGGGTCTTGTAGAGTGCTGTCGGGTCCTGGAGTATTCTGTAGGGTTCCAGAGGGGCTGGTAGGGTTCCGTCGAAATCTGAAGGGTTCCCTAGGGGCCCGTAGAGTCCCGTAGATTTCCGTAGGGGCCTGTAGGGTTGTGTAAGTGCCCGCAGAAGTCTGTAGGAGTCTGTGGGATTCTGTAAGGTTCCGGAGGGTTCTGCAGGGTTCCGTAGGGAC
Source organism: Numenius arquata (assembly GCF_964106895.1). Classification (NCBI taxonomy): domain Eukaryota; kingdom Metazoa; phylum Chordata; class Aves; order Charadriiformes; family Scolopacidae; genus Numenius; species Numenius arquata. Next base: position 7,509 of record NW_027415435.1, on the reverse strand, counting down.
CCGTAGAGTTCCGTAGTGGCTGGTAAAGTTCCGTAGGGCCCTGTGGGGTTCTGTATGGACCTGTAGGGTTCCGTAGGGGCCTGCAGGGTTCCGTAAGTGCCCGCAGGTGTCTGTAGGGTTCCGTAGGGGTCTGTAGGGTTCCGTAGGCACCTGCAGTGTTCTGTAGGAGCCCATAGGGTTTTAGTGAGGTTCCGTTGTGTTGCTAAGGGTCTTGTAGAGTCCTGTCGAGTCCTGGAGTATTCTGTAGGGTTCCAGAGGGCCTCGTAGGGTTCCGTCGAAATCTGAAGGGTTCCCTAGGGGCCCATAGAGTCCCGTAGATTTCCGTAGGGGCCTGTAGGGTTATGTAAGTGCCCGCAGGGGTTGGTAGGAGCTTGTAGGGTGCCATATGTTTCCGGAGGGTTGTGTAGGGTTCCGTAGGGGCCTGTAGAGTCTCGTAGAGTTCCGTAGGGTCCCGTAGGTTTCCATAAGCACCCGCAGAGGTCTGAAGGGGCCCATGCTGTTCCGTAAGGATCCATAGGGTTCCGTAGAGCTTCGTAGGTTCCCTAGAGGCCTCTGGATTACCGCAGGAGCCAGTAGTGTTCTGTAGGGTCCCGTAGGGTTCCTTCCATAGGAGCTGGCAGTGTTCCGTAGGGTCCTCTAGGGTTGAGTTCCCTAGGAGGAGTCTGTAGGAATCCGTGGGATTCTGTAAGGTTCTGGAGGGTTCTGCAGGGTTCCGTAGGGGCCCGTAGAGTTCCGTAGTGGCTGGTAAAGTTCCCTAGGGCCCTGTACCGTTCCGTAACTGCCTGCAATGGTCTTTAGGCTTCCGTAGGGGCTGGTAGGGTTCCATAAAGTTCCGTGGGTTCCTGCAGAGTTCTGCAAGTGCCCGCAAGGGCCTGTAGGGGCCCACAGTGTTTCTGTCAGGTTCCGTAGAGTTCCGTAGGGGCCATATTTTTCTGTAGTGGCTGGTAGTATTCTGTAGGGGTCTGTAGGGTTCCGTAGGCGCCTGCAGTGTTCTGTAGGAGCCCATAGGGTTTTAGTGAGGTTCCGTTGTGTTGCTAAGGGTCTTGTAGAGTGCTGTTGGGTCCTGGAGTATTCTGTAGGGTTCCAGAGGGCCTCGTAGGGTTCCGTCGAAATCTATAGGGTTCCCTAGGGGCCCATAGAGTCCCGTAGATTTCCGTAGGGACCTGTAGGGTTCCGTAAGTGCCCCGCAGGTGTCTGTAGGGTTCCGTAGGGGTCTGTAGGGTTCCGTAGGCACCTGCAGTGTTCTGTAGGAGCCCATAGGGTTTTAGTGAGGTTCCGTTGTGTTGCTAAGGGTCTTGTAGAGTGCTGTCGGGTCCTGGAGTATTCTGTAGGGTTCCAGAGGGCCTCGTAGGGTTCCATCGAAATCTGAAGGGTTCCCTAGGGGCCCATAGAGTCCCGTAGATTTCCGTAGGGACCTGTAGGGTTGTGTAAGTGCCCGCAGAAGTCTGTAGGAATCTGTGGGATTCTGTAAGGTTCTGGAGGGTTCTGCAGGGTTCCGTAGGGACCCGTAGAGTTCCGTAGTGACTGGTAAAGTTCCGTAGGGCCCTGTGGGGTTCTGTATGGACCTGTAGGGTTCCGTAGGGGCCTGCAGTGTTCCGTAAGTGCCTGCAGGTGTCTGTAGGGTTCCGTAGGGGTCTGTAGGGTTCCGTAGGCACCTGCAGTGTTCTGTAGGAGCCCATAGGGTTTTAGTGAGGTTCCGTTGTGTTGCTAAGGGTCTTGTAGAGTGCTGTCGGGTCCTGGAGTATTCTGTAGGGTTCCAGAGGGCCTCGTAGGGTTCCGTCGAAATCTGAAGGGTTCCCTAGGGGCCCGTAGAATCCCGTAGATTTCCGTAGGGGCCTGTAGGGTTGTGTAAGTGCCTGCAGGGGTTGGTAGGAGCTTGTAGGGTGCCATATGTTTCCGGAGGGTTGTGTAGGGTTCCGTAGGGGCCTGTGGTGTTCCCTAGGGGCCTGTAGAGTCTCGTACAGTTCCGTAGGGTCCTGTAGGTTTCCATAAGCGCCCGCAGAGGTCTGAAGGGGCCCGTACTGTTCCGTAAGGATCCATAGGGTTCCCTAGAGCTTCGTAGGTTCCCTAGAGGCCTCTGGAGTACCGCAGGAGCCAGTAGTGTTCCGTAGGGTCCTCTAGGGTTGAGTAAGTGCCCGCAGAAGTCTGTAGGAGTCTGTGGGATTCTGTAAGGTTCCGGAGGGTTCTGCAGGGTTCCGTAGGGACCCGTAGAGTTCCGTAGTGGCTGGTAAAGTTCCGTAGGGCCCTGTGGGGTTCTGTATGGACCTGTAGGGTTCCGTAGGGGCCTGCAGGGTTCCGTAAGTGCCCGCAGGTGTCTGTAGGGTTCCGTAGGGGTCTGTAGGGTTCCGTAGGCACCTGCAGTGTTCTGTAGGAGCCCATAGGGTTTTAGTGAGGTTCCGTTGTGTTGCTAAGGGTCTTGTAGAGTGCTGTCGGGTCCTGGAGTATTCTGTAGGGTTCCAGAGGGCCTGGTAGGGTTCCGTCGAAATCTGAAGGGTTCCCTAGGGGCCCGTAGAGTCCCGTAGATTTCCGTAGGGGCCTGTAGGGTTGTGTAAGTGCCCGCAGGGGTTGGTAGGAGCTTGTAGGGTGCCATATGTTTCCGGAGGATTGTGTAGGGTTCCGTAGGGGCCTGTGGTGTTCCCTAGGGGCCTGTAGAGTCTCGTACAGTTCCGTAGGGTCCTGTAGGTTTCCATAAGCGCCCGCAGAGGTCTGAAGGGGCCCGTACTGTTCCGTAAGGATCCATAGGGTTCCCTAGGGCTTCGTAGGTTCCCTAGAGGCCTCTGGAGTACCGCAGGAGCCAGTAGTGTTCCGTAGGGTCCTCTAGGGTTGAGTAAGTGCCCGCAGGAGTCTATAGGAATCCGTGGGATTCTGTAAGGTTCTGGAGGGTTCTGCAGGGTTCCGTAGGGGCCCGTAGAGTTCCGTAGTGGCTGGTAAAGTTCCCTAGGGCCCTGTACCGTTCCGTAACTGCCTGCAAGGGTCTTTAGGCTTCCGTAGGGGCTGGTAGGGTTCCATAAAGTTCCGTGGGTTCCTGCAGAGTTCTGCAAGTGCCCGCAAGGGCCTGTAGGGGCCCACAGTGTTTCTGTCAGGTTCCGTAGAGTTCCGTAGGGGCCATATTTTTCTGTAGTGGCTGGTAGTATTCAGTAGGGGTCTGTAGGGTTCCGTAGGCGCCTGCAGTGTTCTGTAGGAGCCCATAGGGTTTTAGTGAGGTTCCGTTGTGTTGCTAAGGGTCTTGTAGAGTGCTGTCGGGTCCTGGAGTATTCTGTAGGGTTCCAGAGGGGCTGGTAGGGTTCCATCGAAATCTATAGGGTTCCCTAGGGGCCCATAGAGTCCCGTAGATTTCCGTAGGGACCTGTAGGGTTGTGTAAGTGCCCGCAGGAGTCTGTGGGATTCTGTAAGGTTCTGGAGGGTTCTGCAGGGTTCCGTAGGGACCCGTAGAGTTCCGTAGTGGCTGGTAAAGTTCCGTAGGGCCCTGTGGGGTTCTGTATGGACCTGTAGGGTTCCGTAGGGGCCTGCAGGGTTCCGTAAGTGCCCGCAGGTGTCTGTAGGGTTCCGTAGGGGTCTGTAGGGTTCCGTAGGCACCTGCAGTGTTCTGTAGGAGCCCATAGGGTTTTAGTGAGGTTCCGTTGTGTTGCTAAGGGTCTTGTAGAGTGCTGTCGGGTCCTGGAGTATTCTGTAGGGTTCCAGAGGGCCTCGTAGGGTTCCGTCGAAATCTATAGGGTTCCTAGGGGCCCATAGAGTCCCGTAGATTTCCGTAGGGACCTGTAGGGTGTGTAAGTGCCCGCAGAAGTCTGTAGGAGTCTGTGGGATTCTGTAAGGTTCTGGAGGGTTCTGCAGGGTTCCGTAGGGACCCGTAGAGTTCCGTAGTGACTGGTAAAGTTCCGTAGGGCCCTGTGGGGTTCTGTATGGACCTGTAGGGTTCCGTAGGGGCCTGCAGTGTTCCGTAAGTGCCTGCAGGTGTCTGTAGGGTTCCGTAGGGGTCTGTAGGGTTCCGTAGGCACCTGCAGTGTTCTGTAGGAGCCCATAGGGTTTTAGTGAGGTTCCGTTGTGTTGCTAAGGGTCTTGTAGAGTGCTGTCGGGTCCTGGAGTATTCTGTAGGGTTCCAGAGGGGCTGGTAGGGTTCCGTCGAAATCTGAAGGGTTCCCTAGGGGCCCGTAGAGTCCCGTAGATTTCCGTAGGGGCCTGTGGGGTTGTGTAAGTGCCCGCAGGGGTTGGTAGGAGCTTGTAGGGTGCCATATGTTTCCGGAGGGTTGTGTAGGGTTCCGTAGGGGCCTGTGGTGTTCCCTAGGGGCCTGTAGAGTCTCGTACAGTTCCGTAGGGTCCTGTAGGTTTCCATAAGCGCCCGCAGAGGTCTGAAGGGGCCCGTACTGTTCCGTAAGGATCCATAGGGTTCCCTAGAGCTTCGTAGGTTCCCTAGAGGCCTCTGGAGTACCACAGGAGCCAGTAGTGTTCCGTAGGGTCCTCTAGGGTTGAGTAAGTGCCCGCAGGAGTCTGTAGGAATCCGTGGGATTCTGTAAGGTTCTGGAGGGTTCTGCAGGGTTCCGTAGGGGCCCGTAGAGTTCCGTAGTGGCTGGTAAAGTTCCCTAGGGCCCTGTACCGTTCCGTAACTGCCTGCAAGGGTCTTTAGGCTTCCGTAGGGGCTGGTAGGGTTCCATAAAGTTCCGTGGGTTCCTGCAGAGTTCTGCAAGTGCCCGCAAGGGCCTGTAGGGGCCCACAGTGTTTCTGTCAGGTTCCGTAGAGTTCCGTAGGGGCCATATTTTTCTGTAGTGGCTGGTAGTATTCTGTAGGGGTCTGTAGGGTTCCGTAGGCGCCTGCAGTGTTCTGTAGGAGCCCATAGGGTTTTAGTGAGGTTCCGTTGTGTTGCTAAGGGTCTTGTAGAGTGCTGTCGGGTCCTGGAGTATTCTGTAGGGTTCCAGAGGGGCCTCGTAGGGTTCTGTCGAAATCTGAAGGGTTCCCTAGGGGCCCATAGAGTCCCGTAGATTTCCGTAGGGACCTGTAGGGTTGTGTAAGTGCCCGCAGAAGTCTGTAGGAGTCTGTGGGATTCTGTAAGGTTCCGGAGGGTTCTGCAGGGTTCCGTAGGGACCCGTAGAGTTCCGTAGTGGCTGGTAAAGTTCCGTAGGGCCCTGTGGGGTTCTGTATGGACCTGTAGGGTTCCGTAGGGGCCTGCAGGGTTCCGTAAGTGCCCGCAGGTGTCTGTAGGGTTCCGTAGGGGTCTGTAGGGTTCCGTAGGCACCTGCAGTGTTCTGTAGGAGCCCATAGGGGTTTTAGTGAGGTTCCGTTGTGTTGCTAAGGGTCTTGTAGAGTGCTGTCGGGTCCTGGAGTATTCTGTAGGGTTCCAGAGGGGCTGGTAGGGTTCCGTCGAAATCTGAAGGGTTCCCTAGGGGCCCGTAGAGTCCCGTAGATTTCCGTAGGGGCCTGTAGGGTTGTGTAAGTGCCCGCAGGGGTTGGTAGGAGCTTGTAGGGTGCCATATGTTTCCGGAGGGTTGTGTAGGGTTCCGTAGGGGCCTGTGGTGTTCCCTAGGGGCCTGTAGAGTCTCGTACAGTTCCGTAGGGTCCTGTAGGTTTCCATAAGCGCCCGCAGAGGTCTGAAGGGGCCCGTACTGTTCCGTAAGGATCCATAGGGTTCCCTAGAGCTTCGTAGGTTCCCTAGAGGCCTCTGGAGTACCGCAGGAGCCAGTAGTGTTCCGTAGGGTCCTCTAGGGTTGAGTAAGTGCCCGCAGGAGTCTGTAGGAATCCGTGGGATTCTGTAAGGTTCTGAGGGTTCTGCAGGTTCCGTAGGGGGCCCGTAGAGTTCCGTAAGTGGCTGGTAAAGTTCCCTAGGGCCCTGTACCGTTCCGTAACTGCCTGCAAGGGTCTTTAGGCTTCCGTAGGGGCTGGTAGGGTTCCATAAAGTTCCGTGGGTTCCTGCAGAGTTCTGCAAGTGCCCGCAAGGGCCTGTAGGGGCCCACAGTGTTTCTGTCAGGTTCCGTAGAGTTCCGTAGGGGCCATATTTTTCTGTAGTGGCTGGTAGTATTCAGTAGGGGTCTGTAGGGTTCCGTAGGCGCCTGCAGTGTTCTGTAGGAGCCCATAGGGTTTTAGTGAGGTTCCGTTGTGTTGCTAAGGGTCTTGTAGAGTGCTGTCGGGTCCTGGAGTATTCTGTAGGGTTCCAGAGGGGCTGGTAGGGTTCCATCGAAATCTATAGGGTTCCTAGGGGCCCTTAGAGTCCCGTAGATTTCCGTAGGGACCTGTAGGGGTTGTGTAAGTGCCCGCAGGAGTCTGTGGGATTCTGTAAGGTTCCGGAGGGTTCTGCAGGGTTCCGTAGGGACCCGTAGAGTTCCGTAGTGGCTGGTAAAGTTCCGTAGGGCCCTGTGGGGTTCTGTATGGACCTGTAGGGTTCCGTAGGGGCCTGCAGGGTTCCGTAAGTGCCCACAGGTGTCTGTAGGGTTCCGTAGGGGTCTGTAGGGTTCCATAGGCACCTGCAGTGTTCTGTAGGAGCCCATAGGGTTTTAGTGAGGTTCCGTTGTGTTGCTAAGGGTCTTGTAGAGTGCTGTCGGGTCCTGGAGTATTCTGTAGGGTTCCAGAGGGCCTCGTAGGTTTCCGTCGAAATCTATAGGGTTCCCTAGGGGCCCATAGAGTCCCGTAGATTTCCGTAGGGACCTGTAGGGTTGTGTAAGTGCCCGCAGGGTTGGTAGGAGCTTGTAGGGTGCCATATGTTTCCGAGGGTTGTGTAGGGTTCCGTAGGGGCCTGTGGTGTTCCCTAGGGGCCTGTAGAGTCTCGTACAGTTCCGTAGGGTCCTGTAGGTTTCCATAAGCGCCCGCAGAGGTCTGAAGGGGCCCGTACTGTTCCGTAAGGATCCATAGGGTTCCCTAGAGCTTCGTAGGTTCCCTAGAGGCCTCTGGAGTACCACAGGAGCCAGTAGTGTTCCGTAGGGTCCTCTAGGGTTGAGTAAGTGCCCGCAGGAGTCTGTAGGAAATCCGTGGGATTCTGTAAGGTTCTGGAGGGTTCTGCAGGGTTCCGTAGGGGCCCGTAGAGTTCCGTAGTGGCTGGTAAAGTTCCCTAGGGCCCTGTACCGTTCCGTAACTGCTGCAAGGGTCTTTAGGCTTCCGTAGGGGCTGGTAGGGTTCCATAAAGTTCCGTGGGTTCCTGCAGAGTTCTGCAAGTGCCCGCAAGGGCCTGTAGGGGCCCACAGTGTTTCTGTCAGGTTCCGTAGAGTTCCGTAGGGGCCATATTTTTCTGTAGTGGCTGGTAGTATTCTGTAGGGGTCTGTAGGGTTCCGTAGGCGCCTGCAGTGTTCTGTAGGAGCCCATAGGGTTTTAGTGAGGTTCCGTTGTGTTGCTAAGGGTCTTGTAGAGTGCTGTCGGGTCCTGGAGTATTCTGTAGGGTTCCAGAGGGGCCTCGTAGGGTTCTGTCGAAATCTGAAGGGTTCCCTAGGGGCCCATAGAGTCCCGTAGATTTCCGTAGGGACCTGTAGGGTTGTGTAAGTGCCCGCAGAAGTCTGTAGGAGTCTGTGGGATTCTGTAAGGTTCCGGAGGGTT
>NW_027415434.1:0-25801 GCF_964106895.1 Numenius arquata | reverse complement strand
GTATAAACCAGTACAGACCAGTAACAAGCCATAAACCCCCAACACCACCACAAGAGCCCCAAACCCAGTATAAACCAGAAAAAACCAGTAACAGTCCCCTCCCAGTCCCTCCCAGTACCCCCCCAATCCCCTCCCAGTGCCTCCCAGTATGTCCCAGTGCCCCCCAAGCCCCCCCCAGTCCCCTCCCAGTATATCCCAGTCCCTCCCAGTGCCCCCCAAGCCCCTCCCTGTCCCTCCCAGTCCCCTCCCAGTCCCTCCCAGTCCCTCCCAGTGCCCCCCAAGCCCCCCCAGTCCCCTCCCAGTATCTCCCAATCCCTTCCCAGTGCCTCCCAGTCCCCTCCCAGTATATCCCAGTCCCTCCCAGTGACCACCAATCCCCCCCCAATCCCCTCCCAGTCCCCTCCCAGTATATCCCAGTCCCTCCCAGCGCCCCCCAAGCCCCCCCCAGTCCCCTCCCAGTCCTTCCAGTATATCCCAGTGCCCCCCAAACCCCCCCCAGTCCCCTCCCAGTCCCTCCCAGTGCCCCCCAAGCCCCCCCAGTCCCCTCCCAGTATCTCCCAGTCCCTCCAGCGCCCCCCAAGCCCCCCCCAATCCCCTCCCAGTATATCCCAGTATATCCCAGTATATCCCAGTGCCCCCCAAGCCCCCCCAATCCCCTCCCAGTATATCCCAGTATATCCCAGTGCCCCCAAGCCCCCCCAAGCCCCTCCCAGTCCTTCCCAGTATATCCCAGTGCCCCCCAAACCCCCCCCAGTCCCCTCCCAGTCCCTCCCAGTGCCCCCCAATCCCCCTCCAATCCCCTCCCAGTCCTTCCCAGTATATCCCAGTGCCCCCCAAACCCCCCCAGTCCCCTCCCAGTATATCCCAGTCCCTCCCAGTGCCCCCCAATCCCCCTCCAATCCCCTCCCAGTCCCTCCCAGTCCCCTCCCAGTATATCCCAGTCCCTCCCAGCGCCCCCCAAGCCCCCCCCAGTCCCCTCCCAGTCCCTCCCAGCGCCCCCCAAGCCCCCCCCAGTCCCCTCCCAGTCCCTCCCAGTGCCCCCCAAGCCCCCCCCAGTCCCCTCCAGTCCCTCCCAGCGCCCCCCAAGCCCCCCCCAGTCCCCTCCCAGTCCCTCCCAGTGCCCCCAAACCCCCTCCAATCCCCTCCCAGTCCTTCCCAGTGTATCCCAGTGCCCCCCAAACGGCCCCAGTCCCCTCCCAGTCCCTCCCAGTGCCCCCCAATCCCCCCCCAGTCCCTCCCAGTGCCCCCCAAGCCCCCCCAGTCCCCTCCCAGTCCTTCCCAGTATATCCCAGTGCCCCCCAATCCCCCCCCACTCCCCCCCAGTCCCCTCCCAGTATATCCCAGTCCCTCCAGTGCCCCCCAAACCCCCCCCCAGTCCCCTCCCAGTCCCTCCCAGTGCCCCCCAATCCCCCTCCAATCCCCTCCCAGTCCTTCCCAGTATATCCCAGTGCCCCCCAAACCCCCCCAGTCCCCTCCCAGTATATCCCAGTCCCTCCCAGTGCCCCCCAATCCCCCTCCAATCCCCTCCCAGTCCCTCCCAGTCCCCTCCCAGTATATCCCAGTCCCCTCCCAGTGCCCCCCAATCCCCTCCCTGTCCCTCCCAGTCCCCCTCCCAGTATATCCCAGTCCCTCCCAGTGACCACCAATCCCCCCCCAATCCCCTCCCAGTCCCCTCCCAGTATATCCCAGTCCCTCCCAGTCCCTCCCTGTCCCCTCCCAATCCCCTCCCAGTGCCTCCCAGTCCCTCCCAGTCCCCTCCCAGTATATCCCAGTCCCTCCCAGTGCCCCCCAATCCCCCCCCAGTCCCCCTCCAGTCCCTCCCAGTATATCCCAGTGCCCCCCAAACCCCCCCCAATCCCCTCCCAGTCCCTCCCAGTATATCCCAGTGCCCCCCAAACCCCCCCCCAGTCCCCTCCCAGTATCTCCCAGTCCCTCCCAGTGCCCCCCAAACCCCCCCCCAGTCCCCTCCCAGTCCCTCCCAGTGCCCCCCAAACCCCCTCCAATCCCCTCCCAGTCCTTCCCAGTATATCCCAGTGCCCCCCAAACGGCCCCAGTCCCCTCCCAGTCCCTCCCAGTGCCCCCCAAGCCCCTCCCTGTCCCTCCCAGTCCCCTCCCAGTCCCTCCCAGTATATCCCAGTGCCCCCCAAACCCCCCCAGTCCCCTCCCAGTATATCCCAGTCCCTCCCAGTGCCCCCCAACCCCCCCCCAGTCCCCTCCCAGTCCCTCCCAGTGCCCCCCAAGCCCCTCCCTGTCCCTCCCAGTCCCCTCCCAGTCCCTCCCAGTATATCCCAGTGCCCCCCAACCCCCCCCCCAGTCCCCTCCCAGTATATCCCAGTCCCTCCCAGCGCCCCCCAATCCCCCCCCAGTCCCCTCCCAGTATCTCCCAGTCCCTCCCAGTGCCCCCCAAACCCCCCCAGTCCCCTCCCAGTCCCTCCCAGTGCCCCCCAAGCCCCCCCCAGTCCCCTCCCAGTCCCTCCCAGTGCCCCCCAAACCCCCCCAGTCCCTCCCAGTCCCTCCCAGTGCCCCCCAAGCCCCCCCAGTCCCCTCCCAGTATATCCCAGTCCCTCCCAGTGCCCCCCAATCCCCCTCCAATCCCCTCCCAGTCCTTCCCAGTATATCCCAGTGCCCCCCAAACCCCCCCCAGTCCCCTCCCAGTCCCTCCCAGCGCCCCCCAAGCCCCCCCCAGTCCCCTCCCAGTATCTCCCAGTCCCTCCCAGTGCCCCCCAAGCCCCCCCCAGTCCCCTCCCAGTATCTCCCAGTCCCTCCCAGTACCGTTGAAGGCCACCCTGCGGATGTGTGCCAGGAGGCGGCGGCCGTCGGGGGGGTCCATCCCGGGGCAGAGCCCCCCCCCCCCCCCCGGGACAGGCCTCCCCCAGGAGACTGTGGAGCCCGTGGGCCATGGCCAGCACCGCGTCGATGACGAACTGCACCTTCCCCTCCTGCTCGTAGGGCGAGTCCCGCCCGATGCGCTCCCGCCCTGCCCCACACTTGGGGGTCAGACCCACGGCTGCCCCATAGAGCGGGCGGGGACCCCGGGGGGGACACATAAAATGGGATTTGGGGGCACCCAGGGGCACCCCGTGGGGCGGGGAGGGGGATAAAAGGGAGACTAAGGATGGATGAAGTGAGGCTCTGCCCCACACTTGGGGGGCAGTGACCCACACTTATGGGGCAGACCCACACGTGCCCCATAGATTGGGCGGGCACCCCAGGGGGGACCCATAAAAGGGGGTGGGGGGCACCCAGGGGCACCCTGTGGGGCAGGGAGAGGGATGGAGGAGAGGAGAAGGAAGGGGGAAGGGAGGCTCTGCCCCACACTTATGGGTCACTGCCCCACACTTGGGGGTCAGACCCATAAAACAGGTTGGGGGGGCACCCAGGGGCGCTATGGGGCACAGCCAGGGGCGCTATGGGGCAGAGCTAAAGATGCTATGGGGCAGAGCCAGGGTTCTATGGGGCAGAGCCAGGGTGCTATGGGGCAGAGCTAAGGATGCTATGGGGCACAGCCAGGGTTCTATGGGGCACAGCCAGGGGCGCTATGGGGCAGAGCCAGGGTTCTATGGGGCAGAGCCAGGGGCGCTATGGGGCAGAGCCAGGGTTCTATGGGGCACAGCCAGGGGTGCTATGGGGCAGAGCCGGGATTCTATGGGGCAGAGCCAGGGGCGCTATGGGGCAGAGCTAAAGATGCTACGGGGCAGAGCCAGGGGCGCTATGGGGCAGAGCCGGGGTTCTATGGGGCAGAGCCAGGGGCGCTATGGGGCAGAGCCGGGATTCTATGGGGCAGAGCCAGGGGCGCTATGGGGTAGAGCTGAGGGTTCTATGGGGCAGAGCCAGGGGCGCTATGGGGCAGAGCCGGGGTTCTATGGGGCACAGCCAGGGGCGCTATGGGGCAGAGCTGAGGGTTCTATGGGGCACAGCCAGGGGCGCTATGGGGCAGAGCCGGGGTTCTATGGGGCACAGCCAGGGGCGCTATGGGGCAGAGCTGAGGGTTCTATGGGGCACAGCCAGGGGCGCTATGGGGCAGAGCTAAAGATGCTACGGGGCAGAGCCAGGGTTCTATGGGGCAGAGCCAGGGTGCTATGGGGCAGAGCTAAGGATGCTATGGGGCACAGCCAGGGTTCTATGGGGCACAGCTAGGGGTGCTATGGGGCAGAGCCAGGGTTCTATGGGGCACAGCCAGGGGCGCTATGGGGCAGAGCCGGGGTTCTATGGGGCACAGCCAGGGGCGCTACGGGGCAGAGCCAGGGTTCTATGGGGCAGAGCCGGGGTTCTATGGGGCAGAGCCAGGGGCGCTATGGGGCAGAGTCGGGGTTCTATGGGGCACAGCCAGGGGCGCTATGGGGTAGAGCTGAGGGTTCTATGGGGCACAGCCAGGGGCGCTATGGGGCAGAGCCAGGGTTCTATGGGGCAGAGCCAGGGGCGCTATGGGGCAGAGCCAGGGTTCTATGGGGCACAGCCAGGGGCGCTATGGGGCAGAGCCAGGGTTCTATGGGGCAGAGCTAAGGATGCTATGGGGCAGAGCCAGGGGCGCTATGGGGCAGAGCCGGGGTTCTATGGGGCAGAGCCAGGGGCGCTATGGGGCAGAGCCGGGGTTCTATGGGGCAGAGCCAGGGGCGCTATGGGGCAGAGCTAAGGATGCTATGGGGCAGAGCCAGGGGCGCTATGGGGCAGAGCTAAGGATGCTATGGGGCACAGCCAGGGGTGCTATGGGGCAGAGCCAGGGTTCTATGGGGCACAGCCAGGGGCGCTATGGGGTAGAGCTGAGGGTTCTATGGGGCAGAGCCAGGGGCGCTATGGGGCAGAGCCGGGGTTCTATGGGGCAGAGCCAGGGGCGCTATGGGGCAGAGCCAGGATGCTATGGGGCACAGCCAGGGTTCTATGGGGCAGAGCTAAGGATGCCATGGGGCAGAGCCAGGGGCGCTATGGGGCAGAGCTAAAGATGCTACGGGGCAGAGCCAGGGTTCTATGGGGCAGAGCCAGGGGCGCTATGGGGCAGAGCTAAGGATGCTATGGGGCAGAGCCAGGGGCGCTATGGGGCAGAGCCAGAGTTCTATGGGGCAGAGCCAGGGGCGCTATGGGGCAGAGCCAGGGTTCTATGGGGCACAGCCAGGGGCGCTATGGGGCAGAGCCGGGGTTCTATGGGGCAGAGCCAGGGGTGCTATGGGGCAGAGCTAAGGATGCTATGGGGCACAGCCAGGGGCGCTATGGGGCAGAGCCAGGGTTCTATGGGGCACAGCCAGGGGCGCTATGGGGCAGAGCTAAGGATGCTATGGGGCAGAGCCAGGGGCGCTATGGGGCAGAGCCGGGGTTCTATGGGGCAGAGCCGGGGTTCTATGGGGCAGAGCCAGGGGTGCTATGGGGCAGAGCCAGGGGTGCTATGGGGCAGAGCTGAGGATGCTATGGGGCAGAGCCAGGGGCGCTATGGGGCAGAGCTAAGGATGCTATGGGGCACAGCCAGGGGCGCTATGGGGCAGAGCCAGGGGTGCTATGGGGCAGAGCCGGGGTTCTATGGGGCAAAGCCAGGGGTGCTATGGGGCAGAGCTGGGGTTCTATGGGGCAGAGCCAGGGGCGCTATGGGGCAGAGCCAGGGTTCTATGGGGCAGAGCCAGGGGCGCTATGGGGCAGAGCCGGGGTTCTATGGGGCAGAGCCAGGGTGCTACGGGGCAGAGCCAGGGTTCTATGGGGCAGAGCCAGGGGCGCTATGGGGCAGAGCCGGGGTTCTATGGGGCACAGCCAGGGTGCTATGGGGCAGAGCTAAAGATGCTACGGGGCAGAGCCAGGGTTCTATGGGGCAGAGCCAGGGGCGCTATGGGGCAGAGCCAGGGTTCTATGGGGCAGAGCCAGGGGCGCTATGGGGCAGAGCCAGAGTTCTATGGGGCAGAGCCAGGGGCGCTATGGGGCAGAGGCGTGGGGCGGGGGTTACCTGTGCACTTGCGGGTGGGGGTGCCGGGGGCGCCGTGGGTCGCGCCGTGGGTCGCGCCGTGGGGCAGGCGGCAGTTGAAATCCTCCTCCCAGAACTCGTGGAACCAGAGGTTGCGGCGGTTGTTCTCCAGGGAGCGGGAGGTGAAGTACTCGTCGAAACCTGGGGGGGGGGGGGATCAGTGGGGCACCCCATAGCGCCGTGGGGCTGCCCCATAGATCCGTGGGCCTGCCCCATAGATCCGTGGGGTGAGAAGGTGATGGGACCCCCCCCACACCCCCCCAAACCCCTCCCCGCACCCACGGGGGGGCTGGTGTGGGTCCCCTGGGGGTCACGTGTGTCGCGCTGTGGGGCTGCCCCATAGATCTGTGGGCCTGCCCCATAGATCCGTGGGGTGAGAAGGTGATGGGACCCCCCCCAAACACCCCCCAAACCCCTCCCCGCACCCACGGGGGGGCTGGTGTGGGTCCCCCTGGGGGTCACGTGCGTCAAGCCGTGGGGCTGCCCCATAGATCTATGGGTCTGCCCCATAGATCCGTGGGGTGAGAAGGTGATGGGACCCCCCCCCCACCCCCCAAACCCCTCCCCGCACCCACGGGGGGGCTGGTGTGGGTCTCCCCGGGGGTTATGTGTGTCACGCTGTGGGGCTGCCCCATAGATCCGTGGGGCTGCCCCATAGATCCATGGGGTGAGAAGGTGATGGGACCCCCCCCACACCCCCCAAACCCCTCCCCGCACCCACGGGGGGGCTGGTGTGGGTCTCCCCGGGGGTCACGTGGGTCGCGCCGTGGGGCTGCCCCACAGATCTATGGGGCTGCCCCATAGATCTGTGGGTCTGCCCCATAGATCCATGGGGTGAGAAGGTGATGGGACCTCCCCCCACACATCCCCCAAACCCCTCCCCACACCCACTCGGGGCCTGGTGTGGGTCCCCCTGGGGGTCACGCCGTGGGGCTGCCCCACAGATCTATGGGACTACCCCATAGATCCATGGGCCTGCCCCATAGATCTGTGGGGTGAGAAGGTGATGGGACCCCCCCCCCCCCCCCAAACCCCTCCCCGCACCCACAGGGGGGCTGGTGTGGGTCCCCTGGGGGTTATGTGTGTCGCGCCGTGGGGCTGCCCCATAGATCTGTGGGGCTGCCCCATAGATCCGTGGGTCTGCCCCATAGATCCATGGGGTGAGAAGGTGATGGGACCCCCCCCACACCCCCCAAACCCCTCCCCGCACCCATGGGGGGGCTGGTGTGGGTCTCCCCGGGGGTTATGTGTGTCGCGCTTTGGGGCTGCCCCATAGATCTGTGGGGCTGCCCCATAGATCCGTGGGGTGAGAAGGTGATGGGATACCCCCCCCCCACCCCACAAACCCCTCCCCGCACCCACTCGGGGCCTGGTGTGGGTCCCCCTGGGGATCACGCCGTGGGGCTGCCCCATAGATCTATGGGGCTGCCCCATAGATCCGTGGGGTGAGAAGGTGACGGGACCCCTCCCAAACCCCTCCCCGCACCCACTTGGGGCCTGGTGTGGGTCCCCCTGGGGGTCACGTGCGTCAAGCCGTGGGGCTGCCCCACAGATCCATGGGTCTGCCCCATAGATCCGTGGGGTGAGAAGGTGATGGGACCCCTCCCCAACCCCCAAACCCCTCCCCGCACCCACGGGGGGGCTGGTGTGGGTCTCCCCGGGGGTCGCGTGTGTCGCGCCGTGGGGCTGCCCCACAGATCTATGGGGCTGCCCCATAGATCCATGGGGTGAGAAGGTGATGGGACCCCCCCCCCACACCCCCCAAACCCCTCCCCGCACCCACTCGGGGGCTGGTGTGGGTCCCCTGGGGGTCACGTGGGTCGCGCTGTGAGGCTGCCCCACAGATCTATGGGTCTGCCCCATAGATCCGTGGGGTGAGAAGGTGATGGGATACCCCCCCCACACCCCCCAAACCCCTCCCCGCACCCACTCGGGGCCTGCTGTGGGTCCCCCTGGGGGTCACGTGGGTCGCGCTGTGGGGCTGCCCCACAGATCTATGGGGCTACCCCATAGATCCGTGGGTCTGCCCCATAGATCCGTGGGGTGAGAAGGTGATGGGACCCCCCCACACATCTCCCAAACCCCTCCCCGCACCCACTCAGGGGCTGGTGTGGGTCTCCCCGGGGGTCGCGTGTGTCGCGCCGTGGGGCTGCCCCATAGATCTGTGGGGCTGCCCCATAGATCCGTGGGGTGAGAAGGTGATGGGACACCCCCCACACCCCCCAAACCCCTCCCCGCACCCATGGGGGGGCTGGTGTGGGTCCCCTGGGGGTCACGTGGGTTGCGCCGTGGGGCTGCCCCACAGATCTATGGGGCTGCCCCATAGATCCGTGGGTCTGCCCCATAGATCCGTGGGGTGAGAAGGTGACGGGACCCCTCCCCAACCCCTTCCCCACACCCACTTTGGGCCTGGTGTGGGTCCCCCTGGGGGTCACGCCGTGGGGCTGCCCCACAGATCTATGGGGCTGCCCCATAGATCCATGGGCCTGCCCCATAGATCCATGGGGTGAGAAGGTGACGGGACCCCTCCCCAACCCCTTCCCCACACCCACTTTGGGCCTGGTGTGGGTCCCCCTGGGGGTCACGCCGTGGGGCTGCCCCACAGATCTATGGGGCTGCCCCATAGATCCGTGGGTCTGCCCCATAGATCCGTGGGGTGAGAAGGTGATGGGACCCCCCCCCACACCCCCCAAACCCCTCCCCGCACCCACGGGGGGGCTGGTGTGGGTCCCCCCGGGGGTCGCGTGGGTCGCGCCGTGGGGCTGCCCCACAGATCTATGGGGCTGCCCCATAGATCCGTGGGGTGAGAAGGTGATGGGACACCCCCCACACCCCCCAAACCCCTCCCCGCACCCACGGGGGGGCTGGTGTGGGTCTCCCTGGGGGTCACGTGGGTCGCGCTGTGGGGCTGCCCCATAGATCTGTGGGGCTGCCCCATAGATCCGTGGGGTGAGAAGGTGATGGGACCCCCCCCCCCCGCCCCAAGCCCCTCCCCGCACCCATGGGGGGGCTGGTGTGGGTCCCCCCGGGGGTCACGTGGGTCGCGCCGTGGGGCTGCCCCATAGATCTATGGGGCTGCCCCATAGATCCGTGGGGTGAGAAGGTGATGGGGCACCCCCACACATCCCCCAAACCCCTACCCACACCCACGGGGGGGCTGGTGTGGGTCCCCCTGAGGGTCACGTGGGTCGCGCTGTGGGGCTGCCCCACAGATCTATGGGGCTGCCCCATAGATCTGTGGGTCTGCCCCATAGATCCATGGGGTGAGAAGGTGACGGGACCCCTCCCCAACCCCTTCCCCACACCCACTTTGGGCCTGGTGTGGGTCCCCCTGGGGGTCACGCCGTGGGGCTGCCCCACAGATCTATGGGGCTGCCCCATAGATCCGTGGGCCTGCCCCATAGATCCGTGGGGTGAGAAGGTGATGGGACCCCCCCCACACCCCCCAAACCCCTCCCCACACCCACTCAGGGGCTGGTGTGGGTCCCCCCGGGGGTCGCGTGTGTCGCGCCGTGGGGCTGCCCCACAGATCTATGGGGCTGCCCCATAGCGGCACTCACCGGGGACGGAGGCGCGCTTGGGCAGGATGGTGATGGCGCCCCGGGCCGCCCCCTCCAGCCCGGCCACCGGCGCCATCTTGGCCCCCCAGCTGTCGGAGCCCACCCAGGAGAAGTGACCCGAGAGGTTGGCCCCCACCGCCGCCTCCAGTACCCGCCTGCGGGAGGGACTGGGATGGACTGGGAGGCACTGGGAGGGGAGTGGGGGGGGGAGTGGGGGGCACTGGGAGGGACTGGGAGGGGAGTGGGGGGGGAGAGGGGGGCACTGGGAAGCACTGGGAGGGACTGGGAGGGGAGTGGGGGGCACTGGGAGGGACTGGGAGGGGAGTGGGGGGGGGGAGTGGGGGGCACTGGGAGGGACTGGGAGGCACTGGGAGGGGAGTGGGGGGCACTGGGAGGGACTGGGAGGGACTGGGAGGGACTGGGAGGGGAGTGGGGGGCACTGGGAGGGACTGGGAGGGACTGGGAGGGGAGTGGGGGGCACTGGGAGGGGACTGGGAGGGGACTGGGAGGGGAGTGGGGGGCACTGGGATGGACTGGGAGGGACTGGGGGGGTACTGGGAGGGACTGGGGGGGTACTGGGATGGACTGGGAGGCACTGGGAGGGGAGGAGAGGGGCACTGGGAGGGACTGGGATGGACTGGGAGAGACTGGGAGGCACTGGGAGGGGAGGAGAGGGGTACTGGGAGGCACTGGGAGGGGACTGGGAGAGACTGGGAGGGACTGGAAGGGGAGTAGGGGGGTACTGGGAGGCACTGGGAGGGACTGGGAGGGGAGTGGGGGGCACTGGGAGGCACTGGGAGGGACTGGGAGGGGAGTGGGGGGCACTGGGAGGCACTGGGAGGGAAGTTGGGGGGGGGTACTGGGAGGGACTGGGAGGGACTGGGAGGGGAGTGGGGGGCACTGGGAGGCACTGGGAGGGAAGTTGGGGGGGGTACTGGGAGGGACTGGGAGGGACTGGGAGGGGAGTGGGGGGGCACTGGGAGGCACTGGGAGGGAAGTTGGGGGGGGGTACTGGGAGGGACTGGGAGGGACTGGGAGGGCACTGGGAGGGGAGTGGGGGGGGAGTGGGGGGCACTGGGAGGGACTGGGAGGGACTGGGGGGGGTGTACTGGGAGGGACTGGGATGGACTGGGAGGCACTGGGAGGGACTGGGAGGCACTGGGAGGGGAGTGGGGGGGGAGTGGGGGGCACTGGGAGGGACTGGGAGGGACTGGGAGGGGAGTGGGGGGCACTGGGAGGGGAGTGGGGGGCACTGGGAGGGACTGGGAGGGACTGGGAGGCACTGGGAGGGGAGTGGGGGGCACTGGGAGGGACTGGGAGGGACTGGGAGGCACTGGGAGGGGAGTGGGGGGGGAGTGGGGGGCACTGGGAGGGACTGGGAGGGACTGGGGGGGGACTGGGAAGGGAGTGGAGGGGCACTGGGAGAGACTGGGAGGGACTGGGGGGGGTACTGGGAGGGACTGGGAGGGGAGTGGGGGGGCACTGGGAGGGACTGGGAGGGACTGGGGGGGGTACTGGGATGGACTGGGAGGCACTGGGAGGGGAGGAGAGGGGCACTGGGAGGGACTGGGATGGACTGGGAAGC
Source organism: Numenius arquata (assembly GCF_964106895.1). NCBI lineage: Eukaryota > Metazoa > Chordata > Aves > Charadriiformes > Scolopacidae > Numenius > Numenius arquata. The sequence goes on along the minus strand of NW_027415434.1, from coordinate 14,715 downwards.
ACTGGAGGGGAGTTGGGGGGGTACTGGGAGGCACTGGGAGGGACTGGGAGGGACTGGGAGGCACTGGGAGGCACTGGGAGGGGAGTGGGGGGCACTGGGAGGGACTGTGAGGGACTGGGAGAGACTGGGAGGGGAGTGGGGGGGGAGTGGGGGGCACTGGGAGGGACTGGGAGGGACTGGGAGGGGAGTGGGATGGACTGGGAGGGACTGGGAGGGGAGTGGGGGGCACTGGGAGGGACTGGGAGGGGAGTGGGGGGGGAGTGGGGGGCAGTGGGAGGGACTGGGAGGCACTGGGAGGGGAGTGGGGGGGCACTGGGAGGGACTGGGGGGGTACTGGGAGGGACTGGGAGGCACTGGGAGGGGAGTGGGGGGGGAGTGGGGGGCACTGGGAGGGACTGGGGGAGACTGGGAGGGACTGGGATGGACTTGGAGGGGATTGGGAAGGGATTGGGAGCCACTGGGAGGGACTGGGAGGCACTGGGAGGGGAGGAGAGGGGCACTGGGAGGGACTGGGATGGACTGGGAGAGACTGGGAGGGACTGGAAGGGGAGTAGGGGGGTACTGGGAGGCACTGGGAGGGACTGGGAGGGGAGTGGGGGGCACTGGGAGGGACTGGGAGGGAAGTTGGGGGGGGGTACTGGGAGGGACTGGGAGGGGACCGGGAGGGGACCGGGAGGGGATTAGGGGGGTACTGGGATGGACTGGGAGGCACTGGGAGGGGAGTGGGAGAGACTGGGAGAGACTGGGAGGGGTTGTGGGGGGCACTGTTAGGGACTGGGATGGACTGGGAGGCACTGGAGGGGGGTTGGGGGGGTACTGGGAGGGACTGGGAGGGGACTGGAATGGACTGGGAGAGACTGGGAGGACTGGGAGGGGAGTGGGGGAGGATTAGGGGGGTACTGGGATGGACTGGGAGGCACTGGGAGAGGAGGGGGGGGCACTGGGAGGGACTGGGGAGGGCATTCCTGGTCCATACTGGTCTATACTGGTCTATATTGTTTTATACTGGTCTATACTGGTCCTTACTGGTCCTTACTGGTCACCTGTTTGATGCCACCCACACTGGTGAAGACACCACGGGCTGCGCTGGGGGCACTGGGAGGGGTTTCCCGGGCCTGTTCCTCTTCTATACTGGTCTGTACTGGTCCATACTGTTCCTTACTGGTCTATACTGGTCCATACTGGTCCAAACTGGTCTATACTGGTCCAAACCGGTCCCCTTACTTGATGCCACCCATGCTGGTGAAGCCACCACGGGCTGTGCTGGGGGCACTGCGGGGGGGTTCCTGGGCCTGTTCCTCTTCTATACTGGTCCATACTGGTCCATACTGGTCCATACTGGTCTATACTGGTCTATACTGGTCCAAACTGGTCACCTGTTTGATGCCACCCGCACTGGTGAAGCCACCACGGGCTGTGCTGGGGGCACTGGGGGGGGTTCCCGGGCCTGTTCCTCTTCTATACTGGTCCATACTGCTCCTTACTGGTCCATACTGGTCCAAACTGGTCTATACTGGTCCAAACTGGTCCCTTACTTGATGCCACCCATGCTGGTGAAGCCACCACGGGCTGCGCTGGGGGCACTGGGGGGGGGTTCCTGGGCCTGTTCCTCTTCTATACTGGTCTGTACTGGTCTATACTGGTCTATATTGTTTTATACTGGTCTATACTGGTCCTTACTGGTCCTTACTGGTCCTTACTGGTCACCTGTTTGATGCCACCCACACTGGTGAAGACACCACGGGCTGCGCTGGGGGCACTGGGAGGGGTTTCCCGGGCCTGTTCCTCTTCTATACTGGGTCCATACTGGTCTATATTGTTTTATACTGGTCTATACTGGTCCTTACTGGTCCTTACTGGTCACCTGTTTGATGCCACCCACGCTGGTGAAGACACCACGGGCTGTGCTGGGGGCACTGGGGGGGGTTCCCGGGCCTGTTCCTCTTCTATACTGGTCCATACTGGTCCATACTGGTCTATACTGGTCTATATTGTTTTATACTGGTCTATAGTGGTCCTTACTGGTCCTTACTGGTCACCTGTTTGATGCCACCCACGCTGGTGAAGACACCACGGGCTGCACTGGGGGCACTGGGAGGGGTTTCCCGGGCCTGTTCCTCTTCTATACCGGTCCGTACCGGTCTATACTGTTCCTTACTGGTCTATACTGGTTTATACTGGTTTGTACTGGTCCTTACCGGATGTCGTCCTCGTTGGCGAAGAGCACGACGCCGCGGGCGGTGGAGGTCTCCATCAGGCGCCCGATGACTTTGGCGAACTCCCCCGGGCGCGGCTCCCGGGGGATCTTGATGGACTGGGCGATGCACAGCCCCCCTGCCCCAGTATGAACCAGTATAAACCAGTATAAACCAGTATAAACCGGGACGGAGCAATAGGGAGCAGCAACAACTCCCCCCACCCCCCCCCCCCGAGACCCCAGTTTGCACTGGGGGAGGGGGGGGGTGGCACCACCCCCACCCCCTGTAGACATCACCCTCCCAGTATGGCCCAGTGCCTCCCAGTATAGCCCAGTATGGCCCAGTGCCCCTCCCAGTGCCTCCCAATATAGCCCAGTCTCTCCCAATCCCCTCCCAGTGCCCCCCACATTGCTCTCCCAGTATATCCCAGTCCCCTACCACTGCCTCCCAGTATAGCCCAGTCTCTCCCAATCCCTTCCCCATCCCCTCCCAGTCCCTCCCAGTCCTTCCCAGTCCCTCCCAGTCCTTCCCAGTGCCCCCCAATCGCCTCCCAATCCCCTCCCAGTCCATCCCAGTCCCTCCCAGTCCTTCCCAGTCCCTCCCAGTCCTTCCCAGTACCCACCAATTGCCTCCCAATCCACTCCCAGTCCCTCCCAGTGCCTCCCAATCCCCTCCCAGTCCTTCCCAGTCCTTCCCAGTGCCCCCCAATTGCCTCCCAATCCCCTCCCAATCCATCCCAGTCCCTCCCAGTGTCTCCCAGTGCCTCCCAATCCCCTCCCAGTCCATCCCAGTCCCTCCCAGTCCCTCCCAGTGCCTCCCAATCCCCTCCCAGTCCTTCCCAGTGCCCCCCAATTGCCTCCCAATCCCCTCCCAGTCCATCCCAGTCCTTCCCAGTGCCCCCCAATCCCTTCTCAACCCCCCTCCCAGTCCATCCCAGTCCTTCCCAGTGCCTCCCAATTGCCTCCCAATCCCCTCCCAGTCCCTCCCAGTGTCTCCCAGTGCTTCCCAGTGCCCCCCCAATCCCCTCCCAGTCCCCTCCCAGTATATCCCAGTCCCTCCCAGTCCCTCCCTGTCCCCTCCCAATCCCCTCCCAGTCCATCCCAGTCCTTCCCAGTGCCTCCCAATTGCCTCCCAATCCCCTCCCAGTCCTTCCCAGTGCCTCCCAATTGCCTCCCAATCCCCTCCCAGTCCCTCCCAGTGTCTCCCAGTGCCTCCCAATCCCCTCCCAGTCCTTCCCAGTGCCCCCCAATTGCCTCCCAATCCCCTCCCAGTCCATCCCAGTCCTTCCCAGTCCCTCCCAGTGCCCCCCAATTGCCTCCCAATCCCCTCCCAGTCCCTCCCAGTGCTTCCCAGTGCCCCCCCAATCCCCTCCCAGTCCCTCTCAGTCCCTCCCAGTGTCTCCCAGTGCCCCCCAATCCCTTCTCAACCCCCCTCCCAGTCCATCCCAGTCCTTCCCAGTGCCTCCCAATCCCCTCCCAGTGCCTCCCAATACCCTCCCAGTCCATCCCAGTCCTTCCCAGTGCCTCCCAATTGCCTCCCAATCCCCTCCCAGTGCCTCCCAATCCCCTCCCAGTCCATCCCAGTCCCTCCCAGTCCTTCCCAGTACCCACCAATTGCCTCCCAATCCCCTCCCAGTCCCTCCCAGTCCTTCCCAGTGCCTCCCAATCCCCTCCCAGTCCTTCCCAGTCCTTCCCAGTGCCCCCCAATTGCCTCCCAATCCCCTCCCAATCCATCCCAGTCCCTCCCAGTGTCTCCCAGTGCCCCCCAGTCCCCTCCCAATCCCCTCCCAGTCCCTCCCAGTCCTTCCCCGTGCCTCCCAATCCCCTCCCAATCCATCCCAGTCCCTCCCAGTGTCTCCCAGTGCCCCCCAGTCCCCTCCCAATCCCCTCCCAGTCCCTCCCAGTCCTTCCCCGTGCCTCCCAATCCCCTCCCAGTCCCTCCCAGTGCCCCCCAATCCCTTCTCAACCCCCCTCCCATTCCCTCCCAGTGCCTCCCAGTGTCCCCCAATTGCCTCCCAATCCCCTCCCAGTGCCTCCCAATCCATCCCAATCCCTCCCAGTGCTTCCCAGTGCCCCCCCAATCCCCTCCCAGTCCATCCCAGTCCATCCCAGTCCCTCCCAGTGCCCCCCAATCCCTTCTCAACCCCCCTCCCAGTCCATCCCAGTCCTTCCCAGTGCCTCCCAATCCCCTCCCAGTGCCTCCCAATCCCCTCCCAGTCCATCCCAGTCCTTCCCAGTGCCTCCCAATTGCCTCCCAATCCCCTCCCAGTGCCTCCCAATCCCCTCCCAGTCCATCCCAGTCCCTCCCAGTCCTTCCCAGTACCCACCAATTGCCTCCCAATCCCCTCCCAGTCCCTCCCAGTGCCTCCCAATCCCCTCCCAGTCCTTCCCAGTCCTTCCCAGTGCCCCCCAATTGCCTCCCAATCCCCTCCCAGTCCATCCCAGTCCCTCCCAGTGTCTCCCAGTGCCTCCCAATCCCCTCCCAGTCCTTCCCAGTGCCCCCCAATTGCCTCCCAATCCCCTCCCAGTCCCTCCCAGTGCTTCCCAGTGCCCCCCCAATCCCCTCCCAGTCCCTCTCAGTCCCTCCCAGTGCCTCCCAGTGCCCCCCAATCCCTTCTCAACCCCCCTCCCAGTCCCTCCCAGTGCCCCCCAATTGCCTCCCAATCCCCTCCGAGTGCCTCCCAATCCATCCCAATCCCTCCCAGTGCTTCCCAGTGCCCCCCCAATCCCCTCCCAGTCCATCCCAGTGTCTCCCAGTGCCCCCCAGTCCCCTCCCAATCCCCTCCCAGTCCTTCCCAGTCCCTCCCAGTCCTTCCCCGTGCCTCCCAATCCCCTCCCAGTCCTTCCCAGTCCCTCCCAGTGTCTCCCAGTGCCCCCCAGTCCCCTCCCAGTCCTTCCCAGTGCCCCCCAATCCCTTCTCAACCCCCCTCCCAGTCCCTCCCAGTCCTTCCCAGTGCCCCCCAATTGCCTCCCAATCCCCTCCCAGTCCATCCCAGTCCCTCCCAGTCCTTCCCAGTGCCCCCCAATTGCCTCCCAATCCTCTCCCAGTCCTTCCCAGTGCTTCCCAGTGCCCCCCAATCCCTTCTCAACCCCCCTCCCAGTCCCTCCCAGTGTTCCCAGTGCCCCCCAGTCCCCTCCCAATCCCCTCCCAATCCATCCCAGTCCCTCCCAGTGTCTCCCAGTGCCCCCCAGTCCCCTCCCAATCCCCTCCCAGTCCCTCCCAGTCCTTCCCCGTGCCTCCCAATCCCCTCCCAGTCCTTCCCAGTCCCTCCCAATCCCCTCCCAGTCCTTCCCAGTCCATCCCAGTCCCTCCCAGTGCCCCCCAATCCCTTCTCAACCCCCCTCCCAGTCCATCCCAGTCCTTCCCAGTGCCTCCCAATCCCCTCCCAGTCCTTCCCAGTGCCTCCCAATGCCCTCCCAGTCCCTCCCAGTCCTTCCCAGTGCCTCCCAATTGCCTCCCAATCCCCTCCCAGTGCCTCCCAATCCCCTCCCAGTCCATCCCAGTCCCTCCCAGTCCTTCCCAGTACCCACCAATTGCCTCCCAATCCCCTCCCAGTCCCTCCCAGTCCTTCCCAGTGCCTCCCAGCGCCCCTCCCAGTCCCGACCGGCCTCCCGGGAGCTCTGGACGAAGGCCTCGACGCCGCTCTCGCCGTAGTTGCCCTCGGAGGCCAAGGTGGAGACGTAGCTCCAGCCCAGGGCCCTCACCACGTCCACCATGGCCTGCGCCTGGTAGGAGTCGGGGGGCACCACCCGCGAGAAGTACTCGTAGCGCCCCGGGTCGCTCAGCTCGGGGGCCGTGGAGGCGTAGCTGATCTGGGGGATCTGGGGACAGCGGGGACGTTGGGGACATTGGGGACACAGGGACCGTCGGGGGCCATGGGGCCATCGTGGTGGTCAAGGGTCATGGGGACATTGGGGGCCGTGGGGCCATCATGGTGGTCAAGGGCAATGGGGACATCGGGGATAATGGGGTGATGGGACACGGGTGGCTCAGCTCAAGGGATGTGGAGGTGGGGGGGATCTGGGGACATCGGGGACGTTGGGGACCATGGGGCCATCGTGGTGGTCAAGGGCCATGGGGACATTGGGGGCCGTGGGGCCATCATGGTGGTCAAGGGCCATGGGGACATCGGGGACAATGGGGAGATGGGGTGTTGATGGGACACGGGTGGCTCATTGGGGTGTAGGTGATGTGGGGACATCGGGGACAAGAGGGGACATCGGGGACCATGGGGACATTGGGGACACGGGGACCGTTGGGGGCCATGGGGCCATCGTGGTGGCCAAGGGCCATGGGGTCATCAAGAGACGTGGGGACATGGGGGGACATTGGGGGAGATGGGGTGTTGATGGGACACGGGTGGCTCATTGGGGTGTAGGTGATGTGGGGACATCGGGGACAAGAGGGGACATGGGGACGTTGGGGACATCAGGGAGGATGGGGCCATCGAGGGCCATGGGGCCATCATGGTGGTCAAGGGTCATGGGGACATCGGGGACAATGGGGTGATGGGACACTGGTGGCTCAGCTCAAGGGGCGTGAGGGATCTGGGGACATCGGGGATGTTGGGGACCATGAGGACGTTGGGGACACGGGGACCGTTGGGGGCCATGGGGCCATCGTGGTGGTCAAGGGTCATGGGGACATTGGGGGCCGTGGGGCCATCATGGTGGTCAAGGGCCATGGGGACATCGGGGACAATGGGGAGATGGGGTGTTGATGGGACACGGGTGGCTCATTGGGGTGTAGGTGATGTGGGGACATCGGGGACAAGAGGGGACATCGGGGACCATGGGGACGTTGGGGACATCGGGGACGATGGGGCCATCGGGGGCCATGGGGCCATCGTGGTGGTCAAGGGCCATGGGGACATCGGGGACAATGGGGTGATGGGACACTGGTGGCTCAGCTCAAGGGGTGTGAGGGATCTGGGGACATCGGGGACCATGGGGACGTTGGGGACATCGGGGACACGGGGACCATCGAGGGCCATGGGGCCATCATGGTGGTCAAGAGCCATGGGGACATCGGGGACAATGGGGTGATGGGACACTGGTGGCTCAGCTCAAGGGATGTGGAGGTGGGGGGGGATCTGGGGACAGTGGGGACCATGGGGATGTTGGGGACAAGAGGGGACATCGGGGACGTTGGGGACGTTGGGGACATTGGGGACACGGGGACCATTGAGGGCCACGGGGCCATCGTGGTGGTCAAGGGCCATGGGGCCATCAAGAGACGTGGGGACATTGGGGGACATCGGGGGAGATGGGGTGTTGATGGGACACGGGTGGCTCATTGGGGTGTAGGTGATGTGGGGACGTCGGGGACAAGAGGGGACATCGGGGACCATGGGGACCATGGGGACATTAGGGAGGATGGGGTCATTGGGGGCCATGGGGCCATCGTGGTGGTCAAGGGCCATGGGGACATCGGGGACAATGGGGTGATGGGACACGGGTGGCTCAGCTCAAGGGATGTGGAGATGGGGGGGATCTGGGGACATCAGGGACATTGGGGACCATGGGGACATTGGGGACACGGGGACCGTTGAGGGCCATGGGGCCATCGTGGTGGTCAAGGGCCATGGGGCCATCAAGAGACGTGGGGACATTGGGGGATGGGGGGAGATGGGGCGTTGATGGGACACGGGTGGCTCATTGGGGTGTAGGTGATGTGGGGACATCGGGGACAAGAGGGGACATGGGGACGTTGGGGACATCAGGGAGGATGGGGCCATCGAGGGCCATGGGGCCATCATGGTGGTCAAGGGCCATGGGGACATTGGGGGATGGGGGGAGATGGGGTGTTGATGGGACACGGGTGGCTCATTGGGGTGGAGGTGATGTGGGGACATCGGGGACAAGAGGGGACATCGGGGACCATGGGGACGTTGGGGACATGAGGGACGATGGGGCCATCGGGGGCCATGGGGCCATCGTGGTGGTCAAGGGCCATGGGGACATCAGGGACAATGGGGTGATGGGACACTGGTGGCTCAGCTCAAGGGATGTGGAGGTGGGGGGGGATCTGGGGACAGTGGGGACGTTGGGGACATTGGGGACACGGGGACCGTTGGGGGCCATGGGGCCATCGTGGTGGTCAAGGGCCATGGGGCCATCAAGAGACGTGGGGACATCAGGGACAAAGGGGAGATGGGGTGTTGATGGGACACGGGTGGCTCATTGGGGTGTAGGTGATGTGGGGACATCGGGGACAAGAGGGGACATCGGGGACCATGGGGACGTTGGGGACATCGGGGACGTTGGGGACATTGAGGGCCATGGGGCCATCATGGTGGCCAAGGGCCATGGGGACATCGGGGACAATGGGGTGATGGGGTGTGATGGGACACGGGTGGCTCAGCTCAAGGGATGTGGAGATGGGGGGGATCTGGGGACATCGGGGACAGTGGGGACGTTGGGGACATTGGGGACACGGGGACCGTTGGGGGCCATGGGGCCATCGTGGTGGTCAAGGGCCATGGGGCCATCAAGAGACGTGGGGACATTGGGGGGACATCGGTGGAGATGGGGTGTTGATGGGACACGGGTGGCTCATTGGGGTGTAGGTGATGTGGGGACATCGGGGACAAGAGGGGACATCGGGGACCATGGGGACGTTGGGGACATCAGGGAGGATGGGGCCATCATGGTGGTCAAGGGCCATGGGGACATCGGGGACAATGGGGTGATGGGACACGGGTGGCTCAGGTCAAGGGATGTGGAGGTGGGGGGGGGATCTGGGGACAGTGGGGACCATGGGGACATTGGGGACACGGGGACCATCGGGGGCCATGGGGCCATCGTGGTGGCCAAGGGCCATGGGGCCATCAAGAGACGTGGGGACATTGGGGGACATCGGGGGAGATGGGGCGTTGATGGGACACGGGTGGCTCATTGGGGTGTAGGTGATGTGGGGACATCGGGGACAAGAGGGGACATCGGGGACCATGGGGACATTGGGGACACGGGGACCGTTGGGGGCCATGGGGCCATCGTGGTGGTCAAGGGCCAGGGGGACATCAAGAGACGTGGGGACATTGGGGGACATCGGTGGAGATGGGGCGTTGATGGGACACGGGTGGCTCATTGGGGTGTAGGTGATGTGGGGACATCGGGGACAAGAGGGGACATCGGGGACCGTGGGGACATTGGGGACACGGGGACCGTTGGGGGCCATGGGGCCATCATGGTGGCCAAGGGCCATGGGGACATCGGGGACAATGGGGTGATGGGACACGGGTGGCTCAGCTCAAGGGGCGTGGGGGATCTGGGGACATCGGGGACATCGGGGACGTTGGGGACGTTGGGGACGTCGGGGACACGGGGACCGTCGGGGGCCACGGGGCCATCGTGGTGGCCAAGGGGCCGTGGGGACATCGGGGGGGGGGGGGGACATTGGGGACACTGGGGACATGGAGGGGGGGGGACGACACGACACATTGGGGGGGTGGGAGGGGCCCCCGGTGACGCTTGGGGACAGGAGGTGACACCGCGGGGGGGGGGGGGGGGGGGGGGATTGGTGGCCTCCCCCCCCCCCTTTGTCCCTAATCCCCCCCTAATCCCCAGGGCCATTTGCTGCCGCCCCAGGGGATTGTGGGTAACACCCCCCCCCCACCCCCCCCCCCCACCCTGGGCGGGGGGGGGGGGAAGGTTCTGGAAGGGGACCCGGGGGGGGGGGAGGGGACACTGTGGGGACAGAGCTGTCCCCGTGTCCCCCCCCCCCCCCCCCCCCCCCGAGACCCCACGGGGTGGTGGCCACCATGAAGGGGGGGGGGGGGGGATGGTGGCCCTGTGTCCCCCCCCCCTCCCCACGTCCCCATGGGTCCCCATCACCCAAATGTCCCCCCCCCCGATGTCCCCGATGTCCCCCCCCCCGATGTCCCCAGTGACCCCCCCCCCCCAAGGTCCCAACCCACGGCGAAGAGCCTGAGAACGTTGGCCACCGTGATGGAGATGGAAGTGGCCGAGGTCCCCGTGACCCCCCCCCATGTCCCCCCCCCCCTCCCCACGTCCCTATGGGTCCCCATCACCCAAATGTCCCCCCCAAAGTCCCCAATGTCCCCCCCAAAGTCCCCAATGACCCCCCCAATGTCCCCACTCACGGCGAAGAGCCTGAGAACGTTGGCCACCATGATGGAGACGGAACTGGCCGAGGCCCCCGTGACCCCCCCCCATGTCCCCCCCCCCCCCTCCCCACGTCCCTATGGGTCCCCATCACCCAAATGTCCCCCCCCCGATGTCCCCAATGACCCCCCCGATGTCCCCACTCACGGCGAAGAGCCTGAGAACGTTGGCCACCATGATGGAGACGGAACTGGTTGAGGCCCCCATGACCCCCCATCTCCCTCCCCATGGGTCCCCATCACCCAGATGTCCCCCCGATGACCCCAATGTCCCAAATGACCCCCCCGATGACCCCAATGACCCCCCCAATGACCCCCCCGATGTCCCCACTCATGGCGAAGAGCCTGAGAACGTTGGCCACCATGATGGAGATGGAAGTGACCAAGGCCTCCATGACCCCCCATCTCCCTCCCCATGGGTCCCCATCACCCAAATGACCCCCCGATGACCCCAATGTCCCCCCCCAAGGCCCCCCAAGGCCCCCCAATGCTCCCACTCACGGCGAAGAGCCTGAGAACGTTGGCCACCATGATGGAGACGGAACTGGCCGAGGCCCCCATGACCCCCTACGTCCTCCGTATCCCCATGTCCCCCCCCCTCCCCACGTCCCTATGGGTCCCCATCACCCAAATGTCCCCCCCCGATGTCCCCAATGACCCCCCCGATGTCCCCACTCACGGCGAAGAGCCTGAGAACGTTGGCCACCATGATGGAGATGGAAGTGACCGAGGCCCCCATGACCCCCCATCTCCCTCCCCATGGGTCCCCATCACCCAAATGTCCCCCTGATGTCCCCAATGTCCCCAAATGACCCCCCCGATGACCCCAATGTCCCCCCCAAGGCCCCCCAAGGCCCCCCACCGCCCCCACTCACGGCGAAGAGCCTGAGAACGTTGGCCACCATGATGGAGACGGAACTGGTCAAGAGCCCGATCACCTCCCAGGCCCCTCCAGTCCTCGTGTCCCCCCCCTCCCCACGTCCCCATGGGTCCCCATCACCCAAATGTCCCCCCCAATGACCCCAATGTCCCCAATGACCCCCCCAATCACCTCCCCAAGACCCCCCACCGCCCCCACTCACGGCGAAGAGCCTGAGAACGTTGGCCACCATGATGGAGACGGAAGTTGCCAAGGCCCCCATGACCCCCTACGTCCTCCGTATTCCCATGTCCCCCCCCTCCCCACGTCCCTATGGGTCCCCACCACCCAAATGTCCCCCTCAAAGTCCCCAATGACCCCCCCGATGTCCCCACTCACGGCGAAGAGCCTGAGAACGTTGGCCACCATGATGGAGACGGAACTGGTTGAGGCCCCCATGACCCCCCATCTCCCTCCCCATGGGTCCCCACCACCCAAATGTCCCCCCCAAAGTCCCCAATGACCCCCCCACCACCCCCACTCACGGCGAAGAGCCTGAGAACGTTGGCCACCATGATGGAGATGGAAGTGACCAAGGCCCCCATGACCCCCCATCTCCCTCCCCATGGGTCCCCATCACCCAGATGTCCCCCCGATGTCCCCAATGTCCCCAATGACCCCCCCGATGACCCCAATGTCCCCCCCCAAGGCCCCCCAAGGCCCCCCAATGCTCCCACTCACGGCGAAGAGCCTGAGAACGTTGGCCACCATGATGGAGACGGAAGTTGCCAAGGCCCCCATGACCCCCTACGTCCTCCGTATCCCCATGTCCCCCCCCTCCCCACGTCCCCATGGGTCCCCATCACCCAAATGTCCCCCCCAAAGTCCCCAATGACCCCCCCGATGTCCCCACTCACGGCGAAGAGCCTGAGAACGTTGGCCACCATGATGGAGACGGAACTGGCCGAGGCCCCCATGACCCCCCATCTCCCTCCCCATGGGTCCCCATGACCCAGATGTCCCCCCGATGACTCCAATGTCCCAAATGACCCCCCCGATGACCCCAATGTCACCCCAAGGCCCCCCACCGCCCCCACTCACGGCGAAGAGCCTGAGAACGTTGGCCACCATGATGGAGACGGAACTGGTCAAGAGCCCGATCACCTCCCAGGCCCCTCCAGTCCTCGTGTCCCCCCCCTCCCCACGTCCCCATGGGTCCCCATCACCCAAATGTCCCCCCCAATGACCCCAATGTCCCCAATGACCCCCCCAATCACCTCCCCAAGGCCCCCCACCGCCCCCACTCACGGCGAAGAGCCTGAGAACGTTGGCCACCATGATGGAGACGGAACTGGTTGAGGCCCCCATGACCCCCCATCTCCCTCCCCATGGGTCCCCATGACCCAAATGTCCCCCCGATGACCCCAATGTCCCAAATGACCCCCCCGATGACCCCAATGACCCCCCCAAGGCCCCCCACCGCCCCCACTCACGGCGAAGAGCCTGAGAACGTTGGCCACCATGATGGAGACGGAAGTTGCCGAGGCCCCCATGACCCCCTACGTCCTCCGTATCCCCATGTCCCCCCCCTCCCCACGTCCCTATGGGTCCCCACCACCCAAATGTCCCCCCCAAAGTCCCCAATGACCCCCCCACTGCCCCCACTCACGGCGAAGAGCCTGAGAACGTTGGCCACCATGATGGAGACGGAGCTGGTCAAGAGCCCGATCACCTCCCAGGCCCCTCCAGTCCTCGTGTCCCCCCCCTTCCCACGTCTCCATGGGTCCCCATCACCCAGATGTCCCCCCCAATGACCCCAATGTCCCCAATGACCCCCCCAATCACCTCCCCAAGGCCCCCCACCGCCCCCACTCACGGCGAAGAGCCTGAGAACGTTGGCCACCATGATGGAGATGGAACTGGTTGAGGCCCCCATGACCCCCCATCTCCCTCCCCATGGGTCCCCATGACCCAGATGTCCCCCCGATGACCCCAATGTCCCAAATGACCCCCCCGATGACCCCCCCAAGGCCCCCCAATGCTCCCACTCACGGCGAAGAGCCTGAGAACGTTGGCCACCATGATGGAGACGGAAGTTGCCAAGGCCCCCATGACCCCCTACGTCCTCCGTATCCCCATGTCCCCCCCCTCCCCACGTCCCTATGGGTCCCCATCACCCAAATGTCCCCCCCCGATGTCCCCAGTGACCCCCCCCAAGGTCCCAACCCACGGCGAAGAGCCTGAGAACGTTGGCCACCATGATGGAGACGGAACTGGTCAAGAGCCCGATCACCTCCCAGGCCCCTCCAGTCCTCGTGTCCCCCCCCTCCCCACGTCCCCATGGGTCCCCATCACCCAAATGTCCCCCCCAATGACCCCAATGTCCCCAATGACCCCCCCAATCACCTCCCCAAGGCCCCCCCACCGCCCCCACTCACGGCGAAGAGCCTGAGAACGTTGGCCACCATGATGGAGACGGAAGTTGCCAAGGCCCCCATGACCCCCTACGTCCTCCGTATTCCCATGTCCCCCCCCTCCCCACGTCCCTATGGGTCCCCATCACCCAAATGTCCCCCCCAAAGTCCCCAATGACCCCCCCCACCGCCCCCACTCACGGCGAAGAGCCTGAGAACGTTGGCCACCATGATGGAGACGGAACTGGTTGAGGCCCCCATGACCCCCCATCTCCCTCCCCATGGGTCCCCATCACCCAGATGTCCCCCCGATGACCCCAATGTCCCAAATGACCCCCCCGATGACCCCAATGTCCCCCCCCAAGGCCCCCCAAGGCCCCCCAATGCTCCCACTCACGGCGAAGAGCCTGAGAACGTTGGCCACCATGATGGAGACGGAACTGGCCGAGGCCCCGATGACCCCCACCAACCTTTCGGGTGGGGGTCTCCGGGGTGGGGAGCCGTCGGGACACCTCCCTTCTCCCCCCGCCGGGGGGAGGAGGCTACGGACGAAGCTGAGGGCCTGCTCCAGGGCGTAGGTATCCCGGGAGCAGGTGTCCAGGATACGGGCCCCCAGGGTGAGGTTGGGGAGCACCCGGGGGTCCCCGTTCACACCGGTCCAGGGCGTAGAGCATGGCCTCCAGGCGGTGGATCCCCTTCTCCTTCTTCACCGCCCCGCAGGGCACCCCCGCCGGCCCCCGGGCGTGGACGGGGAAAAGCCCCCCCAGGGTTAAATCCCCCTCCAGGCGGATGGCGTGGGGCTGGGTGGGCGAAGGGGGGGGCCCCAACCCCCGGCCACAGCGGGGGGAGGGCGCTGAGGGTCAGGAGGAGCAGCATTGGGGGGCTGGGGGGGGGGAGAAAAGGGGGGGGGTAACATTGAGGGGGGGCACCCTATGGGTCAGGGGGGCACCCTATGGGGCTGGGGTGGCACCCTATGGGGTTTGGAGGCACCCTATGGGGTGGGGAGGGGGGGCACTGGCACCCTATGGGTCGGGGGGGGCACTCTATGGGGTGGGGAGGGGGATACTGGCACCCTATGGGTCAGGGGGGGCACCCTATGGGGTCTGGGGGCACTCTATG
>NW_027415433.1:0-19042 GCF_964106895.1 Numenius arquata | reverse complement strand
CTGTAGGGTTCCCTAGGGGCCCATAGAGTCCCGTAGATTGCCGTAGGGACCTGTAGGGTTGTGTAAGTGCTCGCAGGGGTTGGTAGGAGCTTGTAGGGTTCCATAAGTTTCCAGAGGGTTGTGTAGGGTTCCGTAGGGGCCTGTGGTGTTCCCTAAGGGCCTGTAGAGTCTCGTACGGTTCCGTAGGGGCCTGTGGTGTTCCCTAGGGGCCTGTAGAGTCTCGTACAGTTCCGTAGGGTCCTGTAGGTTTCCATAAGCGCCCGCAGAGGTCTGAAGGGGCCCGTACTGTTCTGTAAGGATCCATAGGGTTCCGTAGAGCTTCGTAGGTTCCCTAGAGGCCTCTGGAGTACCGCAGGAGCCAGTAGTGTTCTGTAGGGGCCCGTAGGGTTCCTTCCATAGGAGCTGGCAGTGTTCCGTAGGGTCCTCTAGGGTTGAGTAAGTGCCCGCAGGAGTCTGTAGGAATCCGTGGGATTCTGTAAGGTTCTGCAGGGTTCCGTAGGGGCCCGTAGAGTTCTGTAGTGGCTGGTAAAGTTCCCTAGGGCCCTGTACCGTTCCGTAACTGCCTGCAATGGTCTTTAGGCTTCCGTAGGGGCTGGTAGGGTTCCATAAAGTTCCGTGGGTTCCTGCAGAGTTCTGCAAGTGCCCGCAAGGGCCTGTAGGGGCCCACAGTGTTTCTGTCAGGTTCCGTAGAGTTCCGTAGTGGCCATATTTTTCTGTAGTGGATGGTAGTATTCTGTAGGGGTCTGTAGGGTTCCGTAGGCGCCTGCAGTGTTCTGTAGGAGCCCATAGGGTTTTAGTGAGGTTCCGTTGTGTTGCTAAGGGTCTTGTAGAGTGCTGTCGGGTCCTGGAGTATTCTGTAGGGTTCCAGAGGGGCTCGTAGGGTTCCGTCGAAATCTGTAGGGTTCCCTAGGGGCCCATAGAGTCCCGTAGATTGCCGTAGGGACCTGTAGGGTTGTGTAAGTGCTCGCAGGGGTTGGTAGGAGCTTGTAGGGTTCCATAAGTTTCCGGAGGGTTGTGTAGGGTTCTGTAGGGGCCTGTGGTGTACCCTAAGGGCCTGTAGAGTCTCGTACAGTTTCGGTAGGGTCCTGTAGGTTTCCATAAGCGCCCGCAGAGGTCTGAAGGGGCCCATACTGTTCCGTGAGGATCCATAGGGCTCCGTAGAGCTTCATAGGTTCCCTAGAGGCCTGTGGAGTACCGCAGGAGCCAGTAGTGTTCTGTAGGGGCCCGTAGGGTTCCTTCAATAGGGGCTGGCAGTGTTCCGTAGGGGCCTGTACGGTTGTGTAAGTGCCCGCAGAAGTCTGTAGGAGTCTGTGGGATTCTGTAAGGTTCCGGAGGGTTCTGCAGGGTTCCGTAGGGACCCGTAGAGTTCCGTAGTGGCTGGTAAAATTCCGTAGGGCCCTGTGGGGTTCTGTATGGACCTGTAGGGTTCCGTAGGGGCCTGCAGGGTTCCGTAAGTGCCCGCAGGTGTCTGTAGGGTTCCGTAGGGGTCTCTAGGGTTCCGTAGGCACCTGCAGTGTTCTGTAGGAGCCCATAGGGTTTTAGTGAGGTTCCGTTGTGTTGCTAAGGGTCTTGTAGAGTGCTGTCGGGTCCTGGAGTATTCTGTAGGGTTCCAGAGGGCCTCGTAGGGTTCCGTCGAAATCTGAAGGGTTCCCTAGGGGCCCGTAGAGTCCCGTAGATTTCCGTAGGGGCCTGTGGGGTTGTGTAAGTGCTCGCAGGGGTTGGTAGGAGCTTGTAGGGTTCCATAAGTTTCCAGAGGGTTGTGTAGGGTTCCGTAGCGGCCTGTGGTGTACCCTAAGGGCCTGTAGAGTCTCGTACAGTTTCGGTAGGGTCCTGTAGGTTTCCATAAGCGCCCGCAGAGGTCTGAAGGGGCCCATACTGTTCCGTGAGGATCCATATCTCCGTAGAGCTTCATAGGTTCCCTAGAGGCCTGTGGAGTACCGCAGGAGCCAGTAGTGTTCTGTAGGGGCCCCGTAGGGTTCCTTCAATAGGGGCTGGCAGTGTTCCGTAGGGGCCTGTACGGTTGTGTAAGTGCCCGCAGAAGTCTGTAGGAGTCTGTGGGATTCTGTAAGGTTCCGGAGGGTTCTGCAGGGTTCCGTAGGGACCCGTAGAGTTCCGTAGTGGCTGGTAAACTTCCGTAGGGCCCTGTGGGGTTCTGTATGGACCTGTAGGGTTCCGTAGGGGCCTGCAGGGTTCCGTAAGTGCCCGCAGGTGTCTGTAGGGTTCCGTAGGGGTCTCTAGGGTTCCGTAGGCACCTGCAGTGTTCTGTAGGAGCCCATAGGGTTTTAGTGAGGTTCCGTTGTGTTGCTAAGGGTCTTGTAGAGTGCTGTCGGGTCCTGGAGTATTCTGTAGGGTTCCAGAGGGCCTCGTAGGGTTCCGTCGAAATCTGAAGGGTTCCCTAGGGGCCCGTAGAGTCCCGTAGATTTCCGTAGGGACCTGTAGGGTTATGAAAGTGCTCGCAGGGGTTGGTAGGAGCTTGTAGGGTGCCATATGTTTCCGGAGGGTTGTGTAGGGTTCCGTAGGGGCCTGTGGTGTTCCCTAGGGGCCTGTAGAGTCTCGTACAGTTCCGTAGGGTCCTGTAGGTTTCCATAAGTGCCCGCAGAGGTCTGAAGGGGCCCATACTGTTCCATAAGGATCCATAGGGTTCCGTAGAGCTTCGTAGGTTCCCTAGAGGCCTCTGGAGTACCGCAGGAGCCAGTAGTGTTCCGTAGGGTCCTCTAGGGTTGAGTAAGTGCCCGCAGGAGTCTGTAGGAATCCGTGGGATTCTGTAAGGTTCTGGAGGGTTCTGCAGGGTTCTGTAGGAGCCCATAGAGTTCCGTAGTGGCTGGTAACGTTCCGTAGGGCCCTGTGGGGTTCTGTATGGACCTGTAGGGTTCCATAGGGGCCTGCAGTGTTCTGTAAGTGCCCGTAGGTGTCTGTACGGGTCTGTAGGGTTCCGTAGGCACCTGCAGTGTTCTGTAGGAGCCCATAGGGTTTTAGTGAGGTTCCGTTGTGTTGCTAAGGGTCTTGTAGAGTGCTGTCGGGTCCTGGAGTATTCTGTAGGGTTCCAGAGGGGCTCGTAGGGTTCCGTCGAAATCTGTAGGGTTCCCTAGGGGCCCATAGAGTCCCGTAGATTGCCGTAGGGACCTGTAGGGTTGTGTAAGTGCCCGCAGGGGTTGGTAGGAGCTTGTAGGGTTCCATAAGTTTCCAGAGGGTTGTGTAGGGTTCCGTAGGGGCCTGTGGTGTTCCCTAGGGGCCTGTAGAGTCTCGTACGGTTCCGTAGGGGCCTGTGGTGTTCCCTAGGGGCCTGTAGAGTCTCGTACAGTTCCGTAGGGTCCTGTAGGTTTCCGTAAGCGCCCACAGAGGTCTGAAGGGGCCCATAGTGTTCCGTAAGGATCCATAGGGTTCCGTAGAGCTTCATAGGTTCCCTAGAGGCCTCTGGAGTACCGCAGGAGCCAGTAGTGTTCTGTAGGGGCCCGTAGGGTTCCTTCCATAGGGGCTGGCAGTGTTCCGTAGGGGCCTGTACGGTTGTGTAAGTGCCCGCAGAAGTCTGTAGGAGTCTGTGGGATTCTGTAAGGTTCTGGAGGGTTCTGCAGGGTTCCGTAGGGGCCCGTAGAGTTCCGTAGTGGCTGGTAAAGTTCCATAGGGCCCTGTGGGGTTCTGTATGGACCTGTAGGGTTCCGTAGGGGCCTGCAGGGTTCCGTAAGTGCCCGCAGGTGTCTGTAGGGTTCCGTAGGGGTCTCTAGGGTTCCGTAGGCACCTGCAGTGTTCTGTAGGAGCCCATAGGGTTTTAGTGAGGTTCCGTTGTGTTGCTAAGGGTCTTGTAGAGTGCTGTCGGGTCCTGGAGTATTCTGTAGGGTTCCAGAGGGGCTGGTAGGGTTCCGTCGAAATCTGAAGGGTTCCCTAGGGGCCCGTAGAGTCCCATAGATTTCCGTAGGGGCCTGTAGGGTTGTGTAAGTGCCCGCAGGGGTTGGTAGGAGCTTGTAGGGTGCCATAAGTTTCCAGAGGGTTGTGTAGGGTTCCGTAGGGGCCTGTGGTGTTCCCTAAGGGCCTGTAGAGTCTCGTACGGTTCCGTAGGGGCCTGTGGTGTTCCCTAAGGGCCTGTAGAGTCTCGTACAGTTCCGTAGGGTCCTGTAGGTTTCCATAAGCGCCCGCAGAGGTCTGAATGGGCCCGTACTGTTCCGTAAGGATCCATAGGGTTCCGTAGAGCTTCGTAGGTTCCCTAGAGGCCTCTGGAGTACCACAGGAGCCAGTAGTGTTCTGTAGGGGCCCGTAAGGTTCCTTCCATAGGAGCTGGCAGTGTTCCGTAGGGTCCTCTAGGGTTGAGTAAGTGCCCGCAGGAGTCTGTAGGAATCCGTGGGATTCTGTAAGGTTCTGCAGGGTTCCGTAGGGGCCCGTAGAGTTCCGTAGTGGCTGGTAAAGTTCCCTAGGGCCCTGTACCATTCCGTAACTGCCTGCAAGGGTCTTTAGGCTTCCGTAGGGGCTGGTAGGGTTCCATAAAGTTCCGTGGGTTCCTGCAGAGTTCTGCAAGTGCCCGCAAGGGCCTGTAGGGGCGCACAGTGTTTCTGCCAGGTTCCGTAGAGTTCCGTAGGGGCCATATTTTTCTGTAGTGGCTGGTAGTATTCTGTAGGGGTCTGTAGGTTTCCGTAGGCACCTACAGTGTTCTGTAGGAGCCCATAGGGTTTTAGTGAGGTTCCGTTGTGTTGCTAAGGGTCTTGTAGAGTGCTGTCGGGTCCTGGAGTATTCTGTAGGGTTCCAGAGGGGCTCGTAGGGTTCCGTCGAAATCTGTAGGGTTCCCTAGGGGCCCATAGAGTCCCGTAGATTTCCGTAGGGACCTGTAGGGTTGTGTAAGTGCTCGCAGGGGTTGGTAGGAGCTTGTAGGGTTCCATAAGTTTCCAGAGGGTTGTGTAGGGTTCCGTAGGGGCCTGTGGTGTTCCCTAAGGGCCTGTAGAGTCTCGTACGGTTCCGTAGGGTCCTGTAGGTTTCCATAAGTGCCCGCAGAGGTCTGAAGGGGCCCGTACTGTTCCGTAAGGATCCATAGGGTTCCGTAGAGCTTCGTAGGTTCCCTAGAGGCCTCTGGAGTACCGCAGGAGCCAGTAGTGTTCCGTAGGGTCCTCTAGGGTTGAGTAAGTGCCCGCAGGAGTCTGTAGGAATCCGTGGGATTCTGTAAGGTTCTGGAGGGTTCTGCAGGGTTCCGTAGGGGCCCCTAGAGTTCCGTAGTGGCTGGTAAAGTTCCCTAGGGCCCTGTACCGTTCCGTAACTGCCTGCAATGGTCTTTAGGCTTCCGTAGGGGCTGGTAGGGTTCCATAAAGTTCCGTGGGTTCCTGCAGAGTTCTGCAAGTGCCCGCAAGGGCCAGTAGGGGCGCACAGTGTTTCTGCCAGGTTCCGTAGAGTTCCGTAGGGGCCATATTTTTCTGTAGTGGCTGGTAGTATTCTGTAGGGGTCTGTAGGTTTCCGTAGGCACCTGCAGTGTTCTGTAGGAGCCCATAGGGTTTTAGTGAGGTTCCGTTGTGTTGCTAAGGGTCTTGTAGAGTGCTGTCGGGTCCTGGAGTATTCTGTAGGGTTCCAGAGGGCCTCGTAGGGTTCCGTCGAAATCTGAAGGGTTCCCTAGGGGCCCGTAGAGTCCCGTAGATTTCCGTAGGGACCTGTAGGGTTATGAAAGTGCTCGCAGGGGTTGGTAGGAGCTTGTAGGGTGCCATATGTTTCTGGAGGGTTGTGTAGGGTTCCGTAGGGGCCTGTGGTGTTCCCTAGGGGCCTGTAGAGTCTCGTACAGTTCCGTAGGGTCCTGTAGGTTTCCATAAGCGCCCGCAGAGGTCTGAAGGGGCCCGTACTGTGCCGTAAGGATCCATAGGGTTCCGTAGAGCTTCGTAGGTTCCCTAGAGGCCTCTGGAGTACCGCAGGAGCCAGTAGTGTTCTGTAGGGGCCTGTAGGGTTCCTTCCATAGGAGCTGGCAGTGTTCCGTAGGGTCCTCTAGGGTTGAGTAAGTGCCCGAAGGAGTCCGTAAGAATCCGTGGGATTCTGTAAGGTTCTGGAGGGTTCTGCAGGGTTCTGTAGGAGCCCATAGAGTTCCGTAGTGGCTGGTAAAGTTCCGTAGGGCCCTGTGGGGTTCTGTATGGACCTGTAGGGTTCCGTAGGGGCCTGCAGTGTTCTGTAAGTGCCCGTAGGTGTCTGTACGGGTCTGTAGGGTTCCGTAAGCACCTACAGTGTTCTGTAGGAGCCCATAGGGTTTTAGTGAGGTTCCGTTGTGTTGCTAAGGGTCTTGTAGAGTGCTGTCGGGTCCTGGAGTATTCTGTAGGGTTCCAGAGGGGCTGGTAGGGTTCCGTCGAAATCTGAAGGGTTCCCTAGGGGCCCGTAGAGTCCCATAGATTTCCGTAGGGGCCTGTAGGGTTGTGTAAGTGCCCGCAGGGGTTGGTAGGAGCTTGTAGGGTGCCATAAGTTTCCAGAGGGTTGTGTAGGGTTCCGTAGGGGCCTGTGGTGTTCCCTAAGGGCCTGTAGAGTCTCGTACGGTTCCGTAGGGGCCTGTGGTGTTCCCTAGGGGCCTGTAGAGTCTCGTACAGTTCCGTAGGGTCCTGTAGGTTTCCATAAGCGCCCGCAGAGGTCTGAAGGGGCCCGTACTGTTCCGTGAGGATCCATAGGGCTCCGTAGAGCTTCATAGGTTCCCTAGAGGCCTCTGGAGTACCGCAGGAGCCAGTAGTGTTCTGTAGGGGCCCGTAGGGTTCCTTCAATAGGGGCTGGCAGTGTTCCGTAGGGGCCTGTACGGTTGTGTAAGTGCCCGCAGAAGTCTGTAGGAGTCTGTGGGATTCTGTAAGGTTCTGGAGGGTTCTGCAGGGTTCCGTAGGGACCCGTAGAGTTCCGTAGTGGCTGGTAAAGTTCCGTAGGGCCCTGTGGGGTTCTGTATGGACCTGTAGGGTTCCGTAGGGGCCTGCAGGGTTCCGTAAGTGCCCGCAGGTGTCTGTAGGTTTCCGTAGGCACCTACAGTGTTCTGTAGGAGCCCATAGGGTTTTAGTGAGGTTCCGTTGTGTTGCTAAGGGTCTTGTAGAGTGCTGTCGGGTCCTGGAGTATTCTGTAGGGTTCCAGAGGGGCTCGTAGGGTTCCGTCGAAATCTGAAGGGTTCCCTAGGGGCCCGTAGAGTCCCGTAGATTTCCGTAGGGACCTGTAGGGTTGTGTAAGTGCCCGCAGAAGTCTGTAGGAGTCTGTGAGATTCTGTCAGATTCCGGAGGGTTCTGCAGGGTTCGGTAGGGACCCGTAGAGTTCCATAGTGGCTGGTAAAGTTCCGTAGGGCCCTGTGGGGTTCTGTATGGACCTGTAGGGTTCCGTAGGGGCCTGCAGGGTTCTGTAAGTGCCCATAGGTGTCTGTACGGGTCTGTAGGGTTCCGTAGGCACCTGCAGTGTTCTGTAGGAGCCCATAGGGTTTTAGTGAGGTTCCGTTGTGTTGCTAAGGGTCTTGTAGAGTGCTGTCGGGTCCTGGAGTATTCTGTAGGGTTCCAGAGGACCTCATAGGGTTCCATCGAAATCTGTAGGGTTCCCTAGGGGCCCCTAGAGTCCCGTAGATTTCCGTAGGGACCTGTAGGGTTGTGTAAGTGCCCGCAGAAGTCTGTAGGAATCCGTGGGATTCTGTAAGGTTCTGGAGGGTTCTGCAGGGTTCCGTAGGGGCCCGTAGAGTTCGATAGTGGCTGGTAAAGTTCCCTAGGGCCCTGTACCGTTCCGTAACTGCCTGCAAGGGTCTTTAGGCTTCCGTAGGGGCTGGCAGGGTTCCATAAAGTTGCGTGGGTTCCTGCAGAGTTCTGCAAGTGCCCGCAAGGGCCTGTAGGGGCCCACAGTGTTTCTGCCAGGTTCCGTAGAGTTCCGTAGGGGCCATATTTTTCTGTAGTGGCTGGTAGTATTCTGTAGGGGTCTGTAGGTTTCCGTAGGCACCTACAGTGTTCTGTAGGAGCCCATAGGGTTTTAGTGAGATTCCGTTGTGTTGCTAAGGGTCTTGTAGAGTGCTGTCGGGTCCTGGAGTATTCTGTAGGGTTCCAGAGGGGCTCGTAGGGTTCCGTCGAAATCTGTAGGGTTCCCTAGGGGCCCGTAGAGTCCCGTCGAAATCTGTAGGGTTCCCTAGGGGCCCGTAGAGTCCCGTAGATTTCCGTAGGGACCTGTAAGGTTGTGTAAGTGCCCGCAGAAGTCTGTAGGAGTCTGTGGGATTCTGTCAGATTCCGGAGGGTTCTGCAGCGTTCCGTAGGGACCCGTAGAGTTCCATAGTGGCTGGTAAAGTTCTGTAGGGCCCTGTGGGGTTCTGTATGGACCTGTAGGGTTCCTTAGGGGCCTGCAGGTTTCTGTAAGTGCCCGTAGGTGTCTGTACGGGTCTGTAGGTTTCCGTAAGCACCTGCAGTGTTCTGTAGGAGCCCATAGGGTTTTAGTGAGGTTCCGTTGTGTTGCTAAGGGTCTTGTAGAGTGCTGTCGGGTCCTGGAGTATTCTGTAGGGTTCCAGAGGGCCTCATAGGGTTCCATCGAAATCTATAGGGTTCCCTAGGGGCGCATAGAGTCCCGTAGATTTCCGTAGGGACCTGTAGGGTTGTGTAAGTGCCCGCAGATGTCTGTAGGAATCCGTGGGATTCTGTAAGGTTCTGGAGGGTTCTGCAGGGTTCCGTAGGGGCCCCTAGAGTTCCGTAGTGGCTGGTAAAGTTCCCTAGGGCCCTGTACCATTCCGTAACTGCCTGCAATGGTCTTTAGGCTTCCATAGGGGCTGGTAGGGTTCCATAAAGTTCCGTGGGTTCCTGCAGAGTTCTGCAAGTGCCCGCAAGGGCCTGTAGGGGCGCACAGTGTTTCTGCCAGGTTCCGTAGAGTTCCGTAGGGGCCATATTTTTCTGTAGTGGCTGGTAGTATTCTGTAGGGGTCTGTAGGTTTCCGTAGGCACCTACAGTGTTCTGTAGGAGCCCATAGGGTTTTAGTGAGGTTCCGTTGTGTTGCTAAGGGTCTTGTAGAGTGCTGTCGGGTCCTGGAGTATTCTGTAGGGTTCCAGAGGGGCTCGTAGGGTTCCGTCGAAATCTGTAGGGTTCCCTAGGGGCCCATAGAGTCCCGTAGATTTCCGTAGGGACCTGTAGGGTTGTGTAAGTGCTCGCAGGGGTTGGTAGGAGCTTGTAGGGTTCCATAAGTTTCCAGAGGGTTGTGTAGGGTTCCGTAGGGGCCTGTGGTGTTCCCTAAGGGCCTGTAGAGTCTCGTACGGTTCCGTAGGGTCCTGTAGGTTTCCATAAGTGCCCGCAGAGGTCTGAAGGGGCCCGTACTGTTCCGTAAGGATCCATAGGGTTCCGTAGAGCTTCGTAGGTTCCCTAGAGGCCTCTGGAGTACCGCAGGAGCCAGTAGTGTTCCGTAGGGTCCTCTAGGGTTGAGTAAGTGCCCGCAGGAGTCTGTAGGAATCCGTGGGATTCTGTAAGGTTCTGGAGGGTTCTGCAGGGTTCCGTAGGGGCCCCTAGAGTTCCGTAGTGGCTGGTAAAGTTCCCTAGGGCCCTGTACCGTTCCGTAACTGCCTGCAATGGTCTTTAGGCTTCCGTAGGGGCTGGTAGGGTTCCATAAAGTTCCGTGGGTTCCTGCAGAGTTCTGCAAGTGCCCGCAAGGGCCAGTAGGGGCGCACAGTGTTTCTGCCAGGTTCCGTAGAGTTCCGTAGGGGCCATATTTTTCTGTAGTGGCTGGTAGTATTCTGTAGGGGTCTGTAGGTTTCCGTAGGCACCTACAGTGTTCTGTAGGAGCCCATAGGGTTTTAGTGAGGTTCCGTTGTGTTGCTAAGGGTCTTGTAGAGAGCTGTCGGGTCCTGGAGTATTCTGTAGGGTTCCAGAGGGGCTCGTAGGGTTCCATCGAAATCTGTAGGGTTCCCTAGGGGCCCGTAGAGTCCCGTAGATTTCCGTAGGGACCTGTAGGGTTGTGTAAGTGCCCGCAGAAGTCTGTAGGAGTCTGTGGGATTCTGTCAGATTGTGGAGGGTTCTGCAGGGTTCGGTAGGGGCCCGTAGAGTTCCATAGTGGCTGGTAAAGTTCCGTAGGGCCCTGTGGGGTTCTGTATGGACCTGTAGGGTTCCTTAGGGGCCTGCAGGGTTCTGTAAGTGCCCGTAGGTGTCTGTACGGGTCTGTAGGGTTCCGTAGGCACCTGCAGTGTTCTGTAGGAGCCCATAGGGTTTTAGTGAGGTTCCGTTGTGTTGCTAAGGGTCTTGTAGAGTGCTGTCGGGTCCTGGAGTATTCTGTAGGGTTCCAGAGGGCCTCATAGGGTTCCATCGAAATCTGAAGGGTTCCCTAGGGGCCCCTAGAGTCCCGTAGGTTTCCGTAGGGACCTGTAGGGTTGTGTAAGTGCCCGCAGAAGTCTGTAGGAATCCGTGGGATTCTGTAAGGTTCTGGAGGGTTCTGCAGGGTTCCGTAGGGGCCCGTAGAGTTCGATAGTGGCTGGTAAAGTTCCCTAGGGCCCTGTACCGTTCCGTAACTGCCTGCAAGGGTCTTTAGGCTTCCGTAGGGGCTGGCAGGGTTCCATAAAGTTGCGTGGGTTCCTGCAGAGTTCTGCAAGTGCCCGCAAGGGCCTGTAGGGGCGCACAGTGTTTCTGCCAGGTTCCGTAGAGTTCCGTAGGGGCCATATTTTTCTGTAGTGGCTGGTAGTATTCTGTAGGGGTCTGTAGGTTTCCGTAGGCACCTACAGTGTTCTGTAGGAGCCCATAGGGTTTTAGTGAGGTTCCGTTGTGTTGCTAAGGGTCTTGTAGAGTGCTGTCGGGTCCTGGAGTATTCTGTAGGGTTCCAGAGGGGCTGGTAGGGTTCCGTCGAAATCTGTAGGGTTCCCTAGGGGCCCATAGAGTCCCGTAGATTGCTGTAGGGACCTGTAGGGTTGTGTAAGTGCTCGCAGGGGTTGGTAGGAGCTTGTAGGGTTCCATAAGTTTCCAGAGGGTTGTGTAGGGTTCCGTAGGGGCCTGTGGTGTTCCCTAAGGGCCTGTAGAGTCTCGTACAGTTCCGTAGGGTCCTGTAGGTTTCCATAAGTGCCCGCAGAGGTCTGAAGGGGCCTGTACTGTCCCGTAAGGATCCATAAAGTTCCGTAGAGCTTCGTAGGTTCCCTAGAGGCCTCTGGAGTACCGCAGGAGCCAGTAGTGTTCCGTAGGGTCCTCTAGGGTTGAGTAAGTGCCCGCAGGAGTCTGTAGGAATCCGTGGGATTCTGTAAGGTTCTGCAGGGTTCCGTAGGGGCCCCTAGAGTTCCGTAGTGGCTGGTAAAGTTCCCTAGGGCCCTGTACCGTTCCGTAACTGCCTGCAATGGTCTTTAGGCTTCCGTAGGGGCTGGTAGGGTTCCATAAAGTTCCGTGGGTTCCTGCAGAGTTCTGCAAGTGCCCGCAAGGGCCAGTAGGGGCGCACAGTGTTTCTGCCAGGTTCCGTAGAGTTCCGTAGGGGCCATATTTTTCTGTAGTGGCTGGTAGTATTCTGTAGGGGTCTGTAGGTTTCCGTAGGCACCTACAGTGTTCTGTAGGAGCCCATAGGGTTTTAGTGAGGTTCCGTTGTGTTGCTAAGGGTCTTGTAGAGAGCTGTCGGGTCCTGGAGTATTCTGTAGGGTTCCAGAGGGGCTCGTAGGGTTCCATCGAAATCTGTAGGGTTCCCTAGGGGCCCGTAGAGTCCCGTAGATTTCCGTAGGGACCTGTAGGGTTGTGTAAGTGCCCGCAGAAGTCTGTAGGAGTCTGTGGGATTCTGTCAGATTGTGGAGGGTTCTGCAGGGTTCGGTAGGGGCCCGTAGAGTTCCATAGTGGCTGGTAAAGTTCCGTAGGGCCCTGTGGGGTTCTGTATGGACCTGTAGGGTTCCTTAGGGGCCTGCAGGGTTCTGTAAGTGCCCGTAGGTGTCTGTACGGGTCTGTAGGGTTCCGTAGGCACCTGCAGTGTTCTGTAGGAGCCCATAGGGTTTTAGTGAGGTTCCGTTGTGTTGCTAAGGGTCTTGTAGAGTGCTGTCGGGTCCTGGAGTATTCTGTAGGGTTCCAGAGGGCCTCATAGGGTTCCATCGAAATCTGAAGGGTTCCCTAGGGGCCCCTAGAGTCCCGTAGGTTTCCGTAGGGACCTGTAGGGTTGTGTAAGTGCCCGCAGAAGTCTGTAGGAATCCGTGGGATTCTGTAAGGTTCTGGAGGGTTCTGCAGGGTTCCGTAGGGGCCCGTAGAGTTCGATAGTGGCTGGTAAAGTTCCCTAGGGCCCTGTACCGTTCCGTAACTGCCTGCAAGGGTCTTTAGGCTTCCGTAGGGGCTGGCAGGGTTCCATAAAGTTGCGTGGGTTCCTGCAGAGTTCTGCAAGTGCCCGCAAGGGCCTGTAGGGGCGCACAGTGTTTCTGCCAGGTTCCGTAGAGTTCCGTAGGGGCCATATTTTTCTGTAGTGGCTGGTAGTATTCTGTAGGGGTCTGTAGGTTTCCGTAGGCACCTACAGTGTTCTGTAGGAGCCCATAGGGTTTTAGTGAGGTTCCGTTGTGTTGCTAAGGGTCTTGTAGAGTGCTGTCGGGTCCTGGAGTATTCTGTAGGGTTCCAGAGGGGCTGGTAGGGTTCCGTCGAAATCTGTAGGGTTCCCTAGGGGCCCATAGAGTCCCGTAGATTGCTGTAGGGACCTGTAGGGTTGTGTAAGTGCTCGCAGGGGTTGGTAGGAGCTTGTAGGGTTCCATAAGTTTCCAGAGGGTTGTGTAGGGTTCCGTAGGGGCCTGTGGTGTTCCCTAAGGGCCTGTAGAGTCTCGTACAGTTCCGTAGGGTCCTGTAGGTTTCCATAAGTGCCCGCAGAGGTCTGAAGGGGCCCGTACTGTCCCGTAAGGATCCATAAAGTTCCGTAGAGCTTCGTAGGTTCCCTAGAGGCCTCTGGAGTACCGCAGGAGCCAGTAGTGTTCCGTAGGGTCCTCTAGGGTTGAGTAAGTGCCCGCAGGAGTCTGTAGGAATCCGTGGGATTCTGTAAGGTTCTGCAGGGTTCCGTAGGGGCCCGTAGAGTTCCGTAGTGGCTGGTAAAGTTCCGTAGGGCCCTGTGGGGTTCTGTATGGACCTGTAGGGTACCGTAGGGGCCTGCAGGGTTCCGTAAGTGCCCGCAGGTGTCTGTAGGGTTCCGTAGGGGTCTGTAGGGTTCCGTAAGCACCTGCAGTGTTCTGTAGGAGCCCATAGGGTTTTAGTGAGGTTCCGTTGTGTTGCTAAGGGTCTTGTAGAGTGCTGTCGGGTCCTGGAGTATTCTGTAGGGTTCCAGAGGGCCTCATAGGGTTCCGTCGAAATCTGAAGGGTTCCCTAGGGGCCCGTAGAGTCCCGTAGATTTCCGTAGGGGCCTGTAGGGTTATGTAAGTGCCCGCAGGGGTTGGTAGGAGCTTGTAGGGTTCCATATGTTTCCGGAGGGTTGTGTAGGGTTCCGTAGGGGCCTTTGGTGTTCCCTAGGGGCCTGTAGAGTCTCGTACGGTTCCGTAGGGGCCTGTGGTGTTCCCTAGGGGCCTGTAGAGTCTCGTACAGTTCCGTAGGGTCCTGTAGGTTTCCATAAGCGCCCGCAGAGGTCTGAAGGGGCCCGTACTGTGCCGTAAGGATCCATAGGGCTCCGTAGAGCTTCGTAGGTTCCCTAGAGACCTGTGGAGTACCGCAGGAGCCAGTAGTGTTCTGTAGGGGCCCGTAGGGTTCCTTCCATAGGAGCTGGCAGTGTTCCGTAGGGTCCTCTAGGGTTGAGTAAGTGCCCGCAGAAGTCTGTAGGAGTCTGTAGGAATCCGTGGGATTCTGTAAGGTTCTGCAGGGTTCCGTAGGGGCCCGTAGAGTTCCGTAGTGGCTGGTAAAGTTCCCTAGGGCCCTGTACCGTTCCGTAACTGCCTGCAAGGGTCTTTAGGCTTCCGTAGGGGCTGGTAGGGTTCCATAAAGTTCCGTGGGTTCCTGCAGAGTTCTGCAAGTGCCCGCAAGGGCCTGTAGGGGCCCACAGTGTTTCTGCCAGGTTCCGTAGAGTTCCGTAGGGGCCATATTTTTCTGTAGTGGCTGGTAGTATTCTGTAGGGGTCTGTAGGTTTCCGTAGGCGCCTACAGCGTTCTGTAGGAGCCCATAGGGTTTTAGTGAGGTTCCGTTGTGTTGCTAAGGGTCTTGTAGAGTGCTGTCGGGTCCTGGAGTATTCTGTAGGGTTCCAGAGGGGCTCGTAGGGTTCCATCGAAATCTATAGGGTTCCCTAGGGGCCCATAGAGTCCCGTAGATTTACGTAGGGACTTGTAGGGTTGTGTAAGTGCCCGCAGAAGTCTGTAGGAGTCTGTTGGATTCTATAAGGTTCTGGAGGGTTCTGCAGGGTTCCGTAGGGGCCCGTAGAGTTCCATAGTGGCTTGTAAAGTTCCGTAGGGCCCTGTGGGGTTCTGTATGGACCTGTAGGGTTCCGTAGGGGCCTGCAGGGTTCCGTAAGTGCCCGCAGGTGTCTGTAGGGTTCCGTAGGGGTCTGTAGGGTTTCGTAGGCACCTGCAGTGTTCTGTAGGAGCCCATAGGGTTTTAGTGAGGTTCCGTTGTGTTGCTAAGGGTCTTGTAGAGTGCTGTCGGGTCCTGGAGTATTCTGTAGGGTTCCAGAGGGCCTCATAGGGTTCCATCGAAATCTGAAGGATTCCCTAGGGGCCCATAGAGTCCCGTAGATTTCTGTAGGGACCTGTAGGGTTGTGTAAGTGCCCGCAGGGGTTGGTAGGTGCTTGTAGGGTTCCATAAGTTTCCAGAGGGTTGTGTAGGGTTCCGTAGGGGCCTGTGGTGTTCCCTAGGGGCCTGTAGAGTCTCGTACGGTTCCGTAGGGGCCTGTGGTGTTCCCTAGGGGCCTGTAGAGTCTCGCACAGTTTCGGTAGGGTCCTGTAGGTTTCCATAAGTGCCCGCAGAGGTCTGAATGGGCTCGTACAGTTCCGTAAGGATCCATGTGGCTCCGTAGAGCTTCATAGGTTCCCTAGAGGCCTCTGGAGTACCGCAGGAGCCAGTAGTGTTCTGTAGGGGCCCGTAGGGTTCCTTCCATAGGAGCTGGCAGTGTTCCGTAGGGTCCTCTAGGGTTGAGTAAGTGCCCGCAGGAGTCTGTAGGAATCCGTGGGATTCTGTAAGGTTCTGCAGGGTTCTGCAGGGTTCCGTAGGGGCCCGTAGAGTTCCGTAGTGGCTGGTAAAGTTCCGTAGGGCCCTGTGGGGTTCTGTATGGACCTGTAGGGTTCCGTAGGGGCCCGCAGGGTTCCGTAAGTGCCCGCAGGTGTCTGTAGGGTTCCGTAGGGGTCTGTAGGGTTCCGTAGGCACCTGCAGTGTTCTGTAGGAGCCCATAGGGTTTTAGTGAGGTTCCGTTGTGTTGCTAAGGGTCTTGTAGAGTGCTGTCGGGTCCTGGAGTATTCTGTAGGGTTCCAGAGGGCCTCATAGGGTTCCATCGAAATCTATAGGGTTCCCTAGGGGCCCATAGAGTCCCGTAGATTGCCGTAGGGACCTGTAGGGCTGTGTAAGTGCTCGCAGGGGTTGGTAGGAGCTTGTAGGGTTCCATAAGTTTCCAGAGGGTTGTGTAGGGTTCCGTAGGGGCCTGTGGTGTTCCCTAGGGGCCTGTAGAGTCTCGTACGGTTCCGTAGGGGCCTGTGGTGTTCCCTAGGGGCCTGTAGAGTCTCGTACAGTTCCGTAGGGTCCTGTAGGTTTCCATAAGCGCCCGCAGAGGTCTGAATGGGCTCGTACAGTTCCGTAAGGATCCATAGGGCTCCGTAGAGCTTCATAGGTTCCCTAGAGGCCTCTGGAGTACTGCAGGAGCCAGTAGTGTTCTGTAGGGGCCCGTAGGGTTCCTTCCATAGGAGCTGGCAGTGTTCCGTAGGGTCCTCTAGGGTTGAGTAAGTGCCCGCAGGAGTCTGTAGGAATCCGTGGGATTCTGTAAGGTTCTGGAGGGTTCTGCAGGGTTCCGTAGGGGCCCGTAGAGTTCCGTAGTGGCTGGTAAAGTTCCGTAGGGCCCTGTGGGGTTCTGTATGGACCTGTAGGGTTCCGTAGGGGCCCGCAGGATTCCGTAAGTGCCCGCAGGTGTCTGTAGGGTTCCGTAGGGGTCTGTAGGGTTCCGTAGGCACCTGCAGTGTTCTGTAGGAGCCCATAGGGTTTTAGTGAGGTTCCGTTGTGTTGCTAAGGGTCTTGTAGAGTGCTGTCGGGTCCTGGAGTATTCTGTAGGGTTCCAGAGGGCCTCATAGGGTTCCATCGAAATCTATAGGGTTCCCTAGGGGCCCATAGAGTCCCGTAGATTGCCGTAGGGACCTGTAGGGTTGTGTAAGTGCTCGCAGGGGTTGGTAGGAGCTTGTAGGGTTCCATAAGTTTCCAGAGGGTTGTGTAGGGTTCCGTAGGGGCCTGTGGTGTTCCCTAGGGGCCTGTAGAGTCTCGTACGGTTCCGTAGGGGCCTGTGGTGTTCCCTAGGGGCCTGTAGAGTCTCGTACAGTTCCGTAGGGTCCTGTAGGTTTCCATAAGCGCCCGCAGAGGTCTGAAGGGGCCCGTACTGTTCCGTAAGGATCCATAGGGTTCCGTAGAGCTTCGTAGGTTCCCTAGAGGCCTCTGGAGTACCGCAGGAGCCAGTAGTGTTCTGTAGGGGCCCGTAGGGTTCCTTCCATAGGAGCTGGCAGTGTTCCGTAGGGTCCTCTAGGGTTGAGTAAGTGCCCGCAGGAGTCTGTAGGAATCCGTGGGATTCTGTAAGGTTCTGCAGGGTTCCGTAGGGGCCCGTAGAGTTCCGTAGTGGCTGGTAAAGTTCCCTAGGGCCCTGTACCGTTCCGTAACTGCTTGCAAGGGTCTTTAGGCTTCCGTAGGGGCTGGTAGGGTTCCATAAAGTTCCGTGGGTTCCTGCAGAGTTCTGCAAGTGCCCGCAAGGGCCTGTAGGGGCGCACAGTGTTTCTGCCAGGTTCCGTAGAGTTCCGTAGGGGCCATATTTTTCTATAGTGGCTGGTAGTATTCTGTAGGGGTCTGTAGGTTTCCGTAGGCGCCTACAGTGTTCTGTAGGAGCCCATAGGGTTTTAGTGAGGTTCCGTTGTGTTGCTAAGGGTCTTGTAGAGTGCTGTCGGGTCCTGGAGTATTCTGTAGGGTTCCAGAGGGGCTCGTAGGGTTCCATCGAAATCTATAGGGTTCCCTAGGGGCCCATAGAGTCCCGTAGATTTCCGTAGGGACCTGTAGGGTTGTGTAAGTGCCCGCAGAAGTCTGTAGGAGTCTGTGGGATTCTGTAAGGTTCTGGAGGGTTCTGCAGGGTTCCGTAGGGGCCCGTAGAGTTCCGTAGTGGCTGGTAAAGTTCCATAGGGCCCTGTGGGGTTCTGTATGGACCTGTAGGGTTCCGTTGGGGCCTGCAGGGTTCCGTAAGTGCCCGCAGGTGTCTGTAGGGTTCCGTAGGGGTCTGTAGGGTTCCGTAGGCACCTGCAGTGTTCTGTAGGAGCCCATAGGGTTTTAGTGAGGTTCCGTTGTGTTGCTAAGGGTCTTGTAGAGTGCTGTCGGGTCCTGGAGTATTCTGTAGGGTTCCAGAGGGCCTCATAGGGTTCCATCGAAATCTGAAGGGTTCCCTAGGGGCCCATAGAGTCCCGTAGATTTCCGTAGGGACCTGTAGGGTTGTGTAAGTGCTCGCAGGGGTTGGTAGGAGCTTGTAGGGTTCCATAAGTTTTCAGAGGGTTGTGTAGGGTTCCGTAGGGGCCTGTGGTGTTTCCTAGGGGCCTGTAGAGTCTCGTACAGTTTCGGTAGGGTCCTGTAGGTTTCCATAAGTGCCCGCAGAGGTCTGAAGGGGCTCGTACAGTTCCGTAAGGATCCATAGGGCTCCGTAGAGCTTCATAGGTTCCCTAGAGGCCTGTGGAGTACCGCAGGAGCCAGTAGTGTTCTGTAGGGGCCCGTAGGGTTCCTTCCATAGGAGCTGGCAGTGTTCCGTAGGGTCCTCTAGGGTTGAGTAAGTGCCCGCAGGAGTCTGTAGGAATCCGTGGGCTTCTGTAAGGTTCTGGAGGGTTCTGCAGGGTTCCGTAGGGGCCCGTAGAGTTCCGTAGTGGCTGGTAAAGTTCCCTAGGGCCCTGTACCGTTCCGTAACTGCCTGCAAGGGTCTTTAGGCTTCCGTAGGGGCTGGTAGGGTTCCATAAAGTTCCGTGGGTTCCTGCAGAGTTCTGCAAGTGCCCGCAAGGGCCTGTAGGGGCGCACAGTATTTCTGCCAGGTTCCGTAGAGTTCCGTAGGGGCCATATTTTTCTATAGTGGCTGGTAGTATTCTGTAGGGGTCTGTAGGGTTCCGTAGGCGCCTACAGTGTTCTGTAGGAGCCCATAGGGTTTTAGTGAGGTTCCGTTGTGTTGCTAAGGGTCTTGTAGAGTGCTGTCGGGTCCTGGAGTATTCTGTAGGGTTCCAGAGGGGCTCGTAGGGTTCCATCGAAATCTATAGGGTTCCCTAGGGGCCCATAGAGTCCCGTAGATTTCCGTAGGGACCTGTAGGGTTGTGTAAGTGCCCGCTGAAGTCTGTAGGAGTCTGTGGGATTCTGTAAGGTTCTGGAGGGTTCTGCAGGGTTCCGTAGGGGCCCGTAGAGTTCCGTAGTGGCTGGTAAAGTTCCATAGGGCCCTGTGGGGTTCTGTATGGACCTGTAGGGTTCCGTAGGGGCCTGCAGGGTTCCGTAAGTGCCCGCAGGTGTCTGTAGGGTTCCGTAGGGGTCTGTAGGGTTCCGTAGGCACCTGCAGTGTTCTGTAGGAGCCCATAGGGTTTTAGTGAGGTTCCGTTGTGTTGCTAAGGGTCTTGTAGAGTGCTGTCGGGTCCTGGAGTATTCTGTAGGGTTCCAGAGGGCCTCATAGGGTTCCATCGAAATCTGAAGGATTCCCTAGGGGCCCATAGAGTCCCGTAGATTTCCGTAGGGACCTGTAGGGTTGTGTAAGTGCTCGCAGGGGTTGGTAGGAGCTTGTAGGGTTCCATAAGTTTCCAGAGGGTTGTGTAGGGTTCCGTAGGGGCCTGTGGTGTTCCCTAGGGGCCTGTAGAGTCTCGTACGGTTCCGTAGGGGCCTGTGGTGTTCCCTAGGGGCCTGTAGAGTCTCGTACAGTTCCGTAGGGTCCTGTAGGTTTCCATAAGCGCCCGCAGAGGTCTGAAGGGGCCCGTACTGTTCCGTAAGGATCCATAGGGTTCCGTAGAGCTTCGAAGGTTCCCTAGAGGCCTCTGGAGTAC
>NW_027415432.1:0-112263 GCF_964106895.1 Numenius arquata | reverse complement strand
AATGGTTCCAGAGCTCGGGACTCTGTAGGGTTCCAGAGGGGCTCGTAGGGTTCCGTCGAAATCTGTAGGGTTCCCTAGGGGCCCCTAGAGTCCCGTAGATTTCCGTAGGGGCCTGTAGGGTTGTGTAAGTGCCCGCAGGGGTTGGTAGGAGCTTGTAGGGTGCCATATGTTTCCGGAGGGTTGTGTAGGGTTCCGTAGGGGTCTGTGGTGTTCCCTAGGGGCCTGTAGAGTCTCGTACAGTTCCGTAGGGGCCTGTAGTGTTCCCTAGGGGCCTGTAGAGTCTCGTACAGTTCCGTAGGGGCCTGTAGGTTTCCATAAGCGCCCGCAGAGGTCTGAAGGGGCCCATCCTGTTCCGTAAGGATCCACAGGGCTCCGTAGAGCTTCGTAGGTTTCCTAGAGGCCTGTAGAGTACCGCAGGAGCCAGTAGTGTTCTGTAGGGGCCCGTAGGGTTCCTTCCATAGGGGCTGGCAGTGTTCCGTAGGGGCCTCTAGGATTGTGTAAGTGCCCGCAGGAGTCTCTGGGATTCTGTAAGGTTCCGGAGGGTTCTGCAGGGTTCCG
This sequence comes from Numenius arquata, assembly GCF_964106895.1. Taxonomy (NCBI): domain Eukaryota; kingdom Metazoa; phylum Chordata; class Aves; order Charadriiformes; family Scolopacidae; genus Numenius; species Numenius arquata. The sequence continues at coordinate 111,705 of NW_027415432.1, read as the reverse complement.
TAGGGGCCCGTAGAGTTCCGTAGTGGCTGGTAAAGTTCCCTAGGGCCCTGTACCGTTCCGTAACTGCCTGCAAGGATCTTTAGGCTTCCGTAGGGGCTGGTAGGGTTCCATAAAGTTCCGTGGGTTCCTGCAGAGTTCTGCAAGTGCCCGCAAGGGCCTGTAGGGGCGCACAGTGTTTCTGCCAGGTTCCGTAGAGTTCCGTAGGGGCCATAGGTTTCCGTAGTGGCTGGTAGTATTCCGTAGGGGTCTGTAGGGTTCCGTAGGCACCTGCAGTGTTCTGTAGGAGCCCATAGGGTTTTAGTGAGGTTCCGTTGTGTTGCTAAGGGTCTTGTAGAGTGCTGTCGGGTCCTGGAGTATTCTGTAGGGTTCCAGAGGGCCTCGTAGGGTTCCATCGAAATCTATAGGGTTCCCTAGGGGCCCATAGAGTCCCGTAGATTGCCGTAGGGACCTGTAGGGTTGTGTAAGTGCCCGCAGGGGTTGGTAGGAGCTTGTAGGGTGCCATATGTTTCCGGAGGGTTGTGTAGGGTTCCGTAGGGGCCTGTGGTGTTCCCTAGGGGCCTGTAGAGTCTCGTACGGTTCCGTAGGGGCCTGTGGTGTTCCCTAGGGGCCTGTAGAGTCTCGTACAGTTCTGTAAGGTCCTGTAGGTTTCCATAAGCGCCCGCAGAGGTCTGAAGGGGCCCGTCCTGTTCCGTAAGGATCCATAGGGCTCCGTAGAGCTTCGTAGGTTCCCTAGAGGCTTGTGGAGTACCGCAGGAGCCAGTAGTGTTCTGTAGGGGCCCGTACGGTTCCTTCCATAGGGGCTGGCAGTGTTCCGTAGGGGCCTGTAGGGTTGTTTAAGTCCCCGCAGAAGTCTGTAGGAGTCTGTGGGATTCTGTAAGGTTCCGGAGGGTTCTGCAGGGTTCCGTAGGGACCCATAGAGTTCCGTAGTGGCTGGTAAAGTTCCGTAGGGCCCTGTGGGGTTCTGTATGGACCTGTAGGGTTCCGTAGGGGCCTGCAGGGTTCCGTAAGTGCCCGCAGGTGGCTGTAGGGTTCTGTAGGGGTCTGTAGGGTTCCGTAGGCACCTGCAGTGTTCTGTAGGAGCCCATAGGGTTTTAGTGAGGTTCCGTTGTGTTGCTAAGGGTCTTGTAGAGTGCTGTCGGGTCCTGGAGTATTCTGTAGGGTTCCAGAGGGGCTGGTAGGGTTCCGTCGAAATCTGAAGGGTTCCCTAGGGGCCCGTAGAGTCCCGTAGATTTCCGTAGGGGCCTGTAGGGTTGTGTAAGTGCCCGCAGGGGTTGGTAGGAGCTTGTAGGGTGCCATATGTTTCCGGAGGGTTGTGTAGGGTTCCGCAGGGGCCTGTGGTGTTCCCTAGGGGCCTGTAGAGTCTCGTACAGTTCCGTAGGGTCCTGTAGGTTTCCATAAGGGCCCGCAGAGGTCTGAATGGGCCCATACTGTTCCGTAAGGATCCATAGGGTTCCGTAGAGCTTCGTAGGTTCCCTAGAGGCCTCTGGAGTACCGCAGGAGCCAGTAGTGTTCCGTAGGGTCCTCTAGGGTTAAGTAAGTGCCCGCAGGAGTCTGTAGGAATCCGTGGGATTCTGTAAGGTTCTGGAGGGTTCTGCAGGGTTCCGTAGGGGCCCGTAGAGTTCCGTAGTGGCTGGTAAAGTTCCGTAGGGCCCTGTACCGTTCCGTAACTGCCTGCAAGGGTCTTTAGGCTTCCGTAGGGGCTGGTAGGGTTCCATAAAGTTCCGTGGGTTTCTGCAGAGTTCTGCAAGTGCCCGCAAGGGCCTGTAGGGGCCCACAGTGCTTCTGCCAGGTTCCGTAGAGTTCCGTAGGGGCCATAGGTTTCCGTAGTGGCTGGTAGTATTCTGTAGGGGTCTGTAGGTTTCCGTAGGCGGCTACAGTGTTCTGTAGGAGCCCATAGGGTTTTAGTGAGGTTCCGTTGTGTTGCTAAGGGTCTTGTAGAGTGCTGTCGGGTCCTGGAGTATTCTGTAGGGTTCCAGAGGGCCTCGTAGGGTTCCATCGAAATCTATAGGGTTCCCTAGGGGCCCATAGAGTCCCGTAGATTGCCGTAGGGACCTGTAGGGTTGTGTAAGTGCTCGCAGGGGTTGGTAGGAGCTTGTAGGGTTCCATAAGTTTCCGGAGGGTTGTGTAGGGTTCCGTAGGGGCCTGTGGTGTTCCCTAGGGGCCTGTAGAGTCTCGTACGGTTCCGTAGGGGCCTGTGGTGTTCCCTAGGGGCCTGTAGAGTCTCGTACAGTTCCGTAGGGTCCTGTAGGTTTCCATAAGCGCCCGCAGAGGTCTGAAGGGGCCCGTACTGTTCCGTAAGGATCCATAGGGTTCCGTAGAGCTTCATAGGTTCCCTAGAGGCCTCTGGAGTACCGCAGGAGCCAGTAGTGTTCTGTAGGGGCCCGTAGGGTTCCTTCCATAGGGGCTGGCAGTGTTCCGTAGGGGCCTGTAGGGTTGTTTAAGTGCCCGCAGAAGTCTGTAGGAGTCTGTGGGATTCTGTAAGGTTCCAGAGGGTTCTGCAGGGTTCCGTAGGGGCCCGTAGAGTTCCGTAGGGGCCCGTAGAGTTCCGTAGGGCCCTGTGGGGTTCTGTATGGACCTGTAGGGTTCCGTAGGGGCCTGCAGTGTTCTGTAAGTGCCCGTAGGTGTCTGTACGGGTCTGTAGGGTTCCGTAGGCACCTGCAGTATTCTGTAGGAGCCCATAGGGTTTTAGTGAGGTTCCGTTGTGTTGCTAAGGGTCTTGTAGAGTGCTGTCGGGTCCTGGAGTATTCTGTAGGGTTCCAGAGGGGCTGGTAGGGTTCCGTCGAAATCTGAAGGGTTCCCTAGGGGCCCGTAGAGTCCCATAGCTTTCCGTAGGGGCCTGTAGGGTTGTGTAAGTGCCCGCAGGGGTTGGTAGGAGCTTGTAGGGTGCCATATGTTTCCGGAGGGTTGTGTAGGGTTCCGTAGGGACCCGTAGAGTTCTGTAGTGGCTGGTAAAGTTCCGTAGGGCCCTGTGGGGTTCTGTATGGACCTGTAGGGTTCCGTAGGGGCCTGCAGTGTTCTGTAAGTGCCCGCAGGTGTCTGTAGGGTTCCGTAGGGGCCTGCAGGGTTTCGTAGGCACCTGCAGTGTTCTGTAGGAGCCCATAGGGTTTTAGTGAGGTTCCGTTGTGTTGCTAAGGGTCTTGTAGAGTGCTGTCGGGTCCTGGAGTATTCTGTAGGGTTCCAGAGGGGCTCGTAGGGTTCCGTCAAAATCTGTAGGCTTCCCTAGGGGCCCATAGAGTCCTGTAGATTTCCGTAGGGTCCTCTAGGGTTGAGTAAGTGCCCGCAGGAGTCTGTAGGAATCCGTGGGATTCTGTAAGGTTCCGGAGGGTTCTGCAGGGTTCCGTAGGGGCCCGTAGAGTTCCGTAGTGGCTGGTAAAGTTCCGTAGGGCCCTGTACCGTTCCGTAACTGCCTGCAAGGGTCTTTAGGCTTCCGTAAGGGCTCGTAGAGTTCCATAAAGTTCCGTGGGTTCCTGCAGAGTTCTGCAAGTGCCCGCAAGGGCCTCTAGGGGCCCACAGTGTTTCTGTCAGGTTCCGTAGAGTTCCGTAGGGGCCATAGGTTTCCGTAGTGGCTGGTAGTATTCCGTAGGGGTCTGTAGGTTTCCGTAGGCACCTGCAGTGTTCCGTAGGAGCCCATAGGGTTTTAGTCAGGTTCTGTTGTGTCGCTAAGGGTCTTGTAGAGTGCTGTCGGGTCCTGGAGTATTCTGTAGGGTTCCAGAGGGGCTCGTAGGGTTCCGTCAAAATCTGTAGGGTTCCCTAGGGGCCCATAGAGTCCCGTAGATTTCCGTAGGGACCTGTAGGGTTGTGTAAGTGCCCGCAGGGGTTGGTAGGAGCTTGTAGGGTTCCATAAGTTTCCAGAGGGTTGTGTAGGGTTCCGTAGGGGCCTGTGGTGTTCCCTAGGGGCCTGTAGAGTCTCGTATGGTTCCGTAGGGGCCTGTGGTGTTCCCTAGGGGCCTGTAGAGTCTCGTACAGTTCCGTAGGGTCCTGTAGGTTTCCATAAGTGCCCGCAGAGGTCTGAAGGGGCCCGTACAGTTCCGTAAGGAACCATAGGGCTCCGTAGAGCTTCGTAGGTTCCCTAGAGGCCTGTGGAGTACCGCAGGAGCCAGTAGTGTTCTGTAGGGGCCCGTAGGGTTCCTTCCATAGGGGCTGGCAGTGTTCCGTAGGGGCCTGTAGGGTTGTTTAAGTGCCCGCAGGGGTTGGTAGGAGCTTGTAGGGTGCCATATGTTTCCGGAGGGTTGTGTAGGGTTCCATAGGGGCCTGTGGTGTTCCCTAGGGGCCTGTAGAGTCTCGTACAGTTCCGTAGGGTCCTGTAGGTTTCCATAAGGGCCCGCAGAGGTCTGAAGGGGCCCGTACTGTTCCGTAAGGATCCATAGGGTTCCGTAGAGCTTCATAGGTTCCCTAGAGGCCTCTGGAGTACCGCAGGAGCCAGTAGTGTTCTGTAGGGGCCCATAGGGTTCCTTCCATAGGGGCTGGCAGTGTTCCGTAGGGGCCTGTAGGGTTGTTTAAGTGCCCGCAGAAGTCTGTAGGAGTCTGTGGGATTCTGTAAGGTTCCAGAGGGTTCTGCAGGGTTCCGTAGGGGCCCGTAGAGTTCCGTAGGGGCCCGTAGAGTTCCGTAGGGCCCTGTGGGGTTCTGTATGGACCTGTAGGGTTCCGTAGGGGCCTGCAGTGTTCTGTAAGTGCCCGTAGGTGTCTGTACGGGTCTGTAGGGTTCCGTAGGCACCTGCAGTATTCTGTAGGAGCCCATAGGGTTTTAGTGAGGTTCCGTTGTGTTGCTAAGGGTCTTGTAGAGTGCTGTCGGGTCCTGGAGTATTCTGTAGGGTTCCAGAGGGCCTCGTAGGGTTCCGTCGAAATCTGAAGGGTTCCCTAGGGGCCCGTAGAGTCCCATAGCTTTCCGTAGGGGCCTGTAGGGTTGTGTAAGTGCCCGCAGGGGTTGGTAGGAGCTTGTAGGGTGCCATATGTTTCCGGAGGGTTGTGTAGGGTTCCGTAGGGACCCGTAGAGTTCTGTAGTGGCTGGTAAAGTTCCGTAGGGCCCTGTGGGGTTCTGTATGGACCTGTAGGGTTCCGTAGGGGCCTGCAGTGTTCTGTAAGTGCCCGCAGGTGTCTGTAGGGTTCCGTAGGGGCCTGCAGGGTTTCGTAGGCACCTGCAGTGTTCTGTAGGAGCCCATAGGGTTTTAGTGAGGTTCCGTTGTGTTGCTAAGGGTCTTGTAGAGTGCTGTCGGGTCCTGGAGTATTCTGTAGGGTTCCAGAGGGGCTCGTAGGGTTCCGTCAAAATCTGTAGGCTTCCCTAGGGGCCCATAGAGTCCTGTAGATTTCCGTAGGGTCCTCTAGGGTTGAGTAAGTGCCCGCAGGAGTCTGTAGGAATCCGTGGGATTCTGTAAGGTTCCGGAGGGTTCTGCAGGGTTCCGTAGGGGCCCGTAGAGTTCCGTAGTGGCTGGTAAAGTTCCGTAGGGCCCTGTACCGTTCCGTAACTGCCTGCAAGGGTCTTTAGGCTTCCGTAAGGGCTCGTAGAGTTCCATAAAGTTCCGTGGGTTCCTGCAGAGTTCTGCAAGTGCCCGCAAGGGCCTGTAGGGGCGCACAGTGTTTCTGTCAGGTTCCGTAGAGTTCCGTAGGGGCCATAGGTTTCCGTAGTGGCTGGTAGTATTCCGTAGGGGTCTGTAGGTTTCCGTAGGCACCTGCAGTGTTCCGTAGGAGCCCATAGGGTTTTAGTCAGGTTCCGTTGTGTTGCTAAGGGTCTTGTAGAGTGCTGTCGGGTCCTGGAGTATTCTGTAGGGTTCCAGAGGGGCTTGTAGGGTTCCGTCGAAATCTGTAGGGTTCCCTAGGGGCCCATAGAGTCCCATAGATTTCCGTAGGGACCTGTAGGGTTGTGTAAGTGCCCGCAGGGGTTGGTAGGAGCTTGTAGGGTTCCATAAGTTTCCAGAGAGTTGTGTAGGGTTCCGTAGGGGCCTGTGGTGTTCCCTAGGGGCCTGTAGAGTCTCGTATGGTTCCGTAGGGGCCTGTGGTGTTCCCTAGGGGCCTGTAGAGTCTCGTACAGTTCCGTAGGGTCCTGTAGGTTTCCATAAGTGCCCGCAGAGGTCTGAAGGGGCCCGTACAGTTCCGTAAGGAACCATAGGGCTCCGTAGAGCTTCGTAGGTTCCCTAGAGGCCTGTGGAGTACCGCAGGAGCCAGTAGTGTTCTGTAGGGGCCCGTAGGGTTCCTTCCATAGGGGCTGGCAGTGTTCCGTAGGGGCCTGTAGGGTTGTTTAAGTGCCCGCAGAAGTCTGTAGGAGTCTGTGGGATTCTGTAAGTTTCCAGAGGGTTCTGCAGGGTTCCGTAGGGACCCGTAGAGTTCCGTAGTGGCTGGTAAAGTTCCGTAGGGCCCTGTGGGGTTCTGTATGGACCTGTAGGGTTCCGTAGGGGCCTGCAGTGTTCTGTAAGTGCCCGTAGGTGTCTGTACGGGTCTGTAGGGTTCCGTAGGCACCTGCAGTATTCTGTAGGAGCCCATAGGGTTTTAGTGAGGTTCCGTTGTGTTGCTAAGGGTCTTGTAGAGTGCTGTCGGGTCCTGGAGTATTCTGTAGGGTTCCAGAGGGGCTGGTAGGGTTCCGTCGAAATCTGAAGGGTTCCCTAGGGGCCCGTAGAGTCCCATAGCTTTCCGTAGGGGCCTGTAGGGTTGTGTAAGTGCCCGCAGGGGTTGGTAGGAGCTTGTAGGGTGCCATATGTTTCCGGAGGGTTGTGTAGGGTTCCATAGGGGCCTGTGGTGTTCCCTAGGGGCCTGTAGAGTCTCGTACAGTTCCGTAGGGTCCTGTAGGTTTCCATAAGGGCCCGCAGAGGTCTGAAGGGGCCCGTACTGTTCCGTAAGGATCCATAGGGTTCCGTAGAGCTTCATAGGTTCCCTAGAGGCCTCTGGAGTACCGCAGGAGCCAGTAGTGTTCTGTAGGGGCCCGTAGGGTTCCTTCCATAGGGGCTGGCAGTGTTCCGTAGGGGCCTGTAGGGTTGTTTAAGTGCCCGCAGAAGTCTGTAGGAGTCTGTGGGATTCTGTAAGGTTCCAGAGGGTTCTGCAGGGTTCCGTAGGGGCCCGTAGAGTTCCGTAGGGGCCCGTAGAGTTCCGTAGGGCCCTGTGGGGTTCTGTATGGACCTGTAGGGTTCCGTAGGGGCCTGCAGTGTTCTGTAAGTGCCCGTAGGTGTCTGTACGGGTCTGTAGGGTTCCGTAGGCACCTGCAGTATTCTGTAGGAGCCCATAGGGTTTTAGTGAGGTTCCGTTGTGTTGCTAAGGGTCTTGTAGAGTGCTGTCGGGTCCTGGAGTATTCTGTAGGGTTCCAGAGGGGCTTGTAGGGTTCCGTCACAATCTGTAGGCTTCCCTAGGGGCCCGTAGAGTCCCGTAGATTTCCGTAGGGGCCTGTAGGGTTGTGTAAGTGCCCGCAGGGGTTGGTAGGAGCTTGTAGGGTGCCATATGTTTCCGGAGGGTTGTGTAGGGTTCCGTAGGGACCCGTAGAGTTCTGTAGTGGCTGGTAAAGTTCCGTAGGGCCCTGTGGGGTTCTGTATGGACCTGTAGGGTTCCGTAGGGGCCTGCAGTGTTCTGTAAGTGCCCGCAGGTGTCTGTAGGGTTCCGTAGGGGCCTGCAGGGTTTCGTAGGCACCTGCAGTGTTCTGTAGGAGCCCATAGGGTTTTAGTGAGGTTCCGTTGTGTTGCTAAGGGTCTTGTAGAGTGCTGTCGGGTCCTGGAGTATTCTGTAGGGTTCCAGAGGGGCTCGTAGGGTTCCGTCAAAATCTGTAGGCTTCCCTAGGGGCCCATAGAGTCCTGTAGATTTCCGTAGGGTCCTCTAGGGTTGAGTAAGTGCCCGCAGGAGTCTGTAGGAATCCGTGGGATTCTGTAAGGTTCCGGAGGGTTCTGCAGGGTTCCGTAGGGGCCCGTAGAGTTCCGTAGTGGCTGGTAAAGTTCCGTAGGGCCCTGTACCGTTCCGTAACTGCCTGCAAGGGTCTTTAGGCTTCCGTAAGGGCTCGTAGAGTTCCATAAAGTTCCGTGGGTTCCTGCAGAGTTCTGCAAGTGCCCGCAAGGGCCTGTAGGGGCGCACAGTGTTTCTGTCAGGTTCCGTAGAGTTCCGTAGGGGCCATAGGTTTCCGTAGTGGCTGGTAGTATTCCGTAGGGGTCTGTAGGTTTCCGTAGGCACCTGCAGTGTTCCGTAGGAGCCCATAGGGTTTTAGTCAGGTTCCGTTGTGTTGCTAAGGGTCTTGTAGAGTGCTGTCGGGTCCTGGAGTATTCTGTAGGGTTCCAGAGGGGCTTGTAGGGTTCCGTCGAAATCTGTAGGGTTCCCTAGGGGCCCATAGAGTCCCATAGATTTCCGTAGGGACCTGTAGGGTTGTGTAAGTGCCCGCAGGGGTTGGTAGGAGCTTGTAGGGTTCCATAAGTTTCCAGAGAGTTGTGTAGGGTTCCGTAGGGGCCTGTGGTGTTCCCTAGCGGCCTGTAGATCTCATACGGTTCCATAGGGGCCTGTGGTGTTCCATAGGGCCCTGAAGAGTCTGTAGTTTTCCCAGTGGCACTCGCTGGCGCTGGGTGGTAGCGCGTCGAGCTCGGGAGATCGCCTGGCGGCAACCCGACGCGCAGTGTCAACGAGTGGCGATACCGGGAGAGCGCTCGGCGGCACTCGGAGGCGCACGATGGTAGTGCGGCGAGCTCGGCAGAGCGCCCGGCGGCACCCAGAAAAGCGGGGTGACGGAGCAGCGATATGGGAGAACGCTCAGTGGCACTAGGAGGCGCGCGGTGGCACCGCGGCGAGATACCGAGAGTGCCCAGTGGCACTCGCCGGCGCACGGTGGTAGCGCGACGAGCTAGGGAGAGCGTCCGGCGGCACCCGGGGAACGGGATGAGCGTGCGTCGGGTCGACCAGACGCACAGCGGCACCTGGAGGCGCAAGGTGTTAGTGCGGCGAGCTCGGCAGAGCGCCCGGCGGCACCCCGAGCACCGTGGTGAAGGAGCGGCGATATCGGGAGAGCGCTCGGCCGCACTCGGAGGCGCGCAGTGGTACCGCGGCTAGATCCCGAGAGCACCCAGCGGTACTCGCATGCACAGGGTGGAGCGCGACGAGCTCGGGAGAGCGTCCCGCGGCACCCCGAGGAGCAGGATGACCGTGCGTCGGGTCGACCGGACGCACAGCGGCACCTGGAGGCGCACGGTGGTAGTGCGGCAAGCTCGGGAGAGTGCCCGGCTGCACCCAGACAAGCGGGGTGAAAGAGCGGCGATATCGGGAGAGCGCTCAGCGGCACTCGGAGGCACGCGGTGGTACCGCTGTGAGCTCGGCAGTGCGCCCGGCGGCACCCCAGGCACTGTGGTGAAGGAGCAGCGATATCGGGAGAGCGCTCGGCGGCACTCGGAGGCGCGCTGTGGTACCGCGGCGAGATCCCGAGAGTGCCCGCTGGCACTTGCCGGCACACGGTGGTAGCGCGGAGAGCTCAGCAGAGTGCCCGGCAGCATCCCGAGGAGCGGGATGAGCGTGCGTCGGGTGGACCGGACACAGAGCGGCACTCGGAGGCGCACGGTGGTAGCGCGGCGAGCTCGGGAGAGCGCCCGGCGGCACCCAGACAAGCGGGGTGAAAGAGCGTCGGGTCGACCGGACGCACAGCGGCACCTGGAGGCGCACGGTGGTAGTGCGGCAAGCTCGGGAAAGCGCCCGGCAGCACCCAGACAAGCAGGGTGAAGGAGCGGCGATATCGGGAGAGCGTTCAGCGGCACTCGGAGGCACGCGGTGGTACTGCTGCGAGCTCGGCAGTGCGCCCGGCGGCACCCCGAGCACTGTGGTGAAGGAGCGGCGATATCGGGAGAGCGCCTGGCGGCACCCCGACGTGCGGGGTCAACGAGTGGCGATACCGGGAGAGCGCTCGGCGGCACTCGGAGGCGCACGGTGGTACCGCGGCGAGATCCCGAGAGCACCCAGCGGCACTCACATGCGCAGGGTGGAGCGCGAAGAGCTCGGGAGAGCGTCCGGCGGCACCCCGAGGAGCGGGATGAGCGTGCGTCGGGTCGCCCGGACGTACAGCGGCACCCGGAAGCTCACGGTGGTAGCGCGGCGAGCTCGGAAGAGCCCCGCAGCACCTCGAAGAGCGGGGTGAAGGATCGGCGTGGTCGGGAGGAGGCGGAGCGACAGCCGGAGGCGCAGGGTGGTAGCGCGGTGAGCTCGGACAGTGCCCGGCGGCACCCCGAAGAGCGCGCTGAGGGCACGGGTGAGTCGGACGAGGACTCGTCGGCACCCCGAAGGGCGGGGGGAGCGGCTCGGGCAGGTGGGACGTGCGCCCGTCACCATCCCGAGGGGTGGGTTAAGGCTCGGCAGGATCGAGTTGGCGCCCGACGGCACCCGGAGGGGTGGGATGAGGGTGCGTCGGGGTTGGGAGGATGCGCAGCGACACCCGGAGGCGCAGAGCGGTAACGCAGCAAGCTCGGCAGAGCGCCCGGAGGCACCCTGCCGAGCGGGGTGTATATACGGAGCGGTCGGAAGGCGCACTGCGACACCTGGAGGAGCACGGTAGTAGCGCGGCGAGCTCGGGAGAGCCCCGCATCACCCTGAAGAGAGGGGTGATGAATCCGCGTGGTCGGGAGGACGCGCAGCAACACGCAGAGGCGCACGCTGGTACAACGGCGAGCTCGGACAATGGTTCCAGAGCTCGGGACTCTGTAGGGTTCCAGAGGGGCTCGTAGGGTTCCGTCGAAATCTGTAGGGTTCCCTAGGGGCCCCTAGAGTCCCGTAGATTTCCGTAGGGGCCTGTAGGGTTGTGTAAGTGCCCGCAGGGGTTGGTAGGAGCTTGTAGGGTGCCATATGTTTCCGGAGGGTTGTGTAGGGTTCCGTAGGGGTCTGTGGTGTTCCCTAGGGGCCTGTAGAGTCTCGTACAGTTCCGTAGGGGCCTGTAGTGTTCCCTAGGGTCCTGTAGAGTCTCGTACAGTTCCGTAGGGGCCTGTAGGTTTCCATAAGTGCCCGCAGAGGTCTGAAGGGGCCCGTACTGTTCCGTAAGGATCCACAGGGCTCCGTAGAGCTTCGTAGGTTTCCTAGAGGCCTGTAGAGTACCGCAGGAGCCAGTAGTGTTCTGTAGGGGCCCGTAGGGTTCCTTCCATAGGGGCTGGCAGTGTTCCGTAGGGGCCTCTAGGATTGTGTAAGTGCCCGCAGGAGTCTCTGGGATTCTGTAAGGTTCCGGAGGGTTCTGCAGGGTTCCGTAGGGGCCCGTAGAGTTCCGTAGTGGCTGGTAAAGTTCCCTAGGGCCCTGTACCGTTCCGTAACTGCCTGCAAGGGTCTTTAGGCTTCCGTAGGGGCTGGTAGGGTTCCATAAAGTTCCGTGGGTTCCTGCAGAGTTCTGCAAGTGCCCGCAAGGGCCTGTAGGGGCGCACAGTGTTTCTGCCAGGTTCCGTAGAGTTCCGTAGGGGCCATAGGTTTCCGTAGTGGCTGGTAGTATTCCGTAGGGGTCTGTAGGGTTCCGTAGGCACCTGCAGTGTTCTGTAGGAGCCCATAGGGTTTTAGTGAGGTTCCGTTGTGTTGCTAAGGGTCTTGTAGAGTGCTGTCGGGTCCTGGAGTATTCTGTAGGGTTCCAGAGGGCCTCGTAGGGTTCCATCGAAATCTATAGGGTTCCCTAGGGGCCCATAGAGTCCCGTAGATTGCCGTAGGGACCTGTAGGGTTGTGTAAGTGCCCGCAGGGGTTGGTAGGAGCTTGTAGGGTGCCATATGTTTCCGGAGGGTTGTGTAGGGTTCCGTAGGGGCCTGTGGTGTTCCCTAGGGGCCTGTAGAGTCTCGTACGGTTCCGTAGGGGCCTGTGGTGTTCCCTAGGGGCCTGTAGAGTCTCGTACAGTTCTGTAAGGTCCTGTAGGTTTCCATAAGCGCCCGCAGAGGTCTGAAGGGGCCCGTCCTGTTCCGTAAGGATCCATAGGGCTCCGTAGAGCTTCGTAGGTTCCCTAGAGGCTTGTGGAGTACCGCAGGAGCCAGTAGTGTTCTGTAGGGGCCCGTAGGGTTCCTTCCATAGGGGCTGGCAGTGTTCCGTAGGGGCCTGTAGGGTTGTTTAAGTCCCCGCAGAAGTCTGTAGGAGTCTGTGGGATTCTGTAAGGTTCCGGAGGGTTCTGCAGGGTTCCGTAGGGACCCGTAGAGTTCCGTAGTGGCTGGTAAAGTTCCGTAGGGCCCTGTGGGGTTCTGTATGGACCTGTAGGGTTCCGTAGGGGCCTGCAGGGTTCCGTAAGTGCCCGCAGGTGGCTGTAGGGTTCTGTAGGGGTCTGTAGGGTTCCGTAGGCACCTGCAGTGTTCTGTAGGAGCCCATAGGGTTTTAGTGAGGTTCCGTTGTGTTGCTAAGGGTCTTGTAGAGTCCTGTCGGGTCCTGGAGTATTCTGTAGGGTTCCAGAGGGGCTGGTAGGGTTCCGTCGAAATCTGAAGGGTTCCCTAGGGGCCCGTAGAGTCCCGTAGATTTCCGTAGGGGCCTGTAGGGTTGTGTAAGTGCCCGCAGGGGTTGGTAGGAGCTTGTAGGGTGCCATATGTTTCCGGAGGGTTGTGTAGGGTTCCGCAGGGGCCTGTGGTGTTCCCTAGGGGCCTGTAGAGTCTCGTACAGTTCCGTAGGGTCCTGTAGGTTTCCATAAGGGCCCGCAGAGGTCTGAATGGGCCCATACTGTTCCGTAAGGATCCATAGGGTTCCGTAGAGCTTCGTAGGTTCCCTAGAGGCCTCTGGAGTACCGCAGGAGCCAGTAGTGTTCCGTAGGGTCCTCTAGGGTTGAGTAAGTGCCCGCAGGAGTCTGTAGGAATCCGTGGGATTCTGTAAGGTTCTGGAGGGTTCTGCAGGGTTCCGTAGGGGCCCGTAGAGTTCCGTAGTGGCTGGTAAAGTTCCCTAGGGCCCTGTACCGTTCCGTAACTGCCTGCAAGGGTCTTTAGGCTTCCGTAGGGGCTGGTAGGGTTCCATAAAGTTCCGTGGGTTTCTGCAGAGTTCTGCAAGTGCCCGCAAGGGCCTGTAGGGGCCCACAGTGCTTCTGCCAGGTTCCGTAGAGTTCCGTAGGGGCCATAGGTTTCCGTAGTGGCTGGTAGTATTCTGTAGGGGGCTGTAGGTTTCCGTAGGCACCTACAGTGTTCTGTAGGAGCCCATAGGGTTTTAGTGAGGTTCCGTTGTGTTGCTAAGGGTCTTGTAGAGTGCTGTCTGGTCCTGGAGTATTCTGTAGGGTTCCAGAGGGCCTCGTAGGGTTCCATCGAAATCTATAGGGTTCCCTAGGGGCCCATAGAGTCCCGTAGATTGCCGTAGGGACCTGTAGGGTTGTGTAAGTGCTCGCAGGGGTTGGTAGGAGCTTGTAGGGTTCCATAAGTTTCCGGAGGGTTGTGTAGGGTTCCGTAGGGGCCTGTGGTGTTCCCTAGGGGCCTGTAGAGTCTCGTACGGTTCCGTAGGGGCCTGTGGTGTTCCCTAGGGGCCTGTAGAGTCTCGTACAGTTCCGTAGGGTCCTGTAGGTTTCCATAAGCGCCCGCAGAGGTCTGAAGGGGCCCGTACTGTTCCGTAAGGATCCATAGGGTTCCGTAGAGCTTCATAGGTTCCCTAGAGGCCTCTGGAGTACCGCAGGAGCCAGTAGTGTTCTGTAGGGGCCCATAGGGTTCCTTCCATAGGGGCTGGCAGTGTTCCGTAGGGGCCTGTAGGGTTGTTTAAGTGCCCGCAGAAGTCTGTAGGAGTCTGTGGGATTCTGTAAGGTTCCAGAGGGTTCTGCAGGGTTCCGTAGGGGCCCGTAGAGTTCCGTAGGGGCCCGTAGAGTTCCGTAGGGCCCTGTGGGGTTCTGTATGGACCTGTAGGGTTCCGTAGGGGCCTGCAGTGTTCTGTAAGTGCCCGTAGGTGTCTGTACGGGTCTGTAGGGTTCCGTAGGCACCTGCAGTATTCTGTAGGAGCCCATAGGGTTTTAGTGAGGTTCCGTTGTGTTGCTAAGGGTCTTGTAGAGTGCTGTCGGGTCCTGGAGTATTCTGTAGGGTTCCAGAGGGGCTCGTAGGGTTCCGTCGAAATCTGAAGGGTTCCCTAGGGGCCCGTAGAGTCCCATAGCTTTCCGTAGGGGCCTGTAGGGTTGTGTAAGTGCCCGCAGGGGTTGGTAGGAGCTTGTAGGGTGCCATATGTTTCCGGAGGGTTGTGTAGGGTTCCGTAGGGACCCGTAGAGTTCTGTAGTGGCTGGTAAAGTTCCGTAGGGCCCTGTGGGGTTCTGTATGGACCTGTAGGGTTCCGTAGGGGCCTGCAGTGTTCTGTAAGTGCCCGCAGGTGTCTGTAGGGTTCCGTAGGGGCCTGCAGGGTTTCGTAGGCACCTGCAGTGTTCTGTAGGAGCCCATAGGGTTTTAGTGAGGTTCCGTTGTGTTGCTAAGGGTCTTGTAGAGTGCTGTCGGGTCCTGGAGTATTCTGTAGGGTTCCAGAGGGGCTCGTAGGGTTCCGTCAAAATCTGTAGGCTTCCCTAGGGGCCCATAGAGTCCTGTAGATTTCCGTAGGGTCCTCTAGGGTTGAGTAAGTGCCCGCAGGAGTCTGTAGGAATCCGTGGGATTCTGTAAGGTTCCGGAGGGTTCTGCAGGGTTCCGTAGGGGCCCGTAGAGTTCCGTAGTGGCTGGTAAAGTTCCGTAGGGCCCTGTACCGTTCCGTAACTGCCTGCAAGGGTCTCTAGGCTTCCGTAAGGGCTCGTAGAGTTCCATAAAGTTCCGTGGGTTCCTGCAGAGTTCTGCAAGTGCCCGCAAGGGCCTGTAGGGGCGCACAGTGTTTCTGTCAGGTTCCGTAGAGTTCCGTAGGGGCCATAGGTTTCCGTAGTGGCTGGTAGTATTCCGTAGGGGTCTGTAGGTTTCCGTAGGCACCTGCAGTGTTCCGTAGGAGCCCATAGGGTTTTAGTCAGGTTCTGTTGTGTCGCTAAGGGTCTTGTAGAGTGCTGTCGGGTCCTGGAGTATTCTGTAGGGTTCCAGAGGGGCTCGTAGGGTTCCGTCAAAATCTGTAGGGTTCCCTAGGGGCCCATAGAGTCCCGTAGATTTCCGTAGGGACCTGTAGGGTTGTGTAAGTGCCCGCAGGGGTTGGTAGGAGCTTGTAGGGTTCCATAAGTTTCCAGAGGGTTGTGTAGGGTTCCGTAGGGGCCTGTGGTGTTCCCTAGGGGCCTGTAGAGTCTCGTACAGTTCCGTAGGGTCCTGTAGGTTTCCATAAGTGCCCGCAGAGGTCTGAAGGGGCCCGTACAGTTCCGTAAGGAACCATAGGGCTCCGTAGAGCTTCGTAGGTTCCCTAGAGGCCTGTGGAGTACCGCAGGAGCCAGTAGTGTTCTGTAGGGGCCCGTAGGGTTCCTTCCATAGGGGCTGGCAGTGTTCCATAGGGGCCTGTAGGGTTGTTTAAGTGCCCGCAGAAGTCTGTAGGAGTCTGTGGGATTCTGTAAGGTTCCAGAGGGTTCTGCAGGGTTCCGTAGGGACCCGTAGAGTTCCGTAGTGGCTGGTAAAGTTCCGTAGGGCCCTGTGGGGTTCTGTATGGACCTGTAGGGTTCCGTAGGGGCCTGCAGTGTTCTGTAAGTGCCCGTAGGTGTCTGTACGGGTCTGTAGGGTTCCGTAGGCACCTGCAGTATTCTGTAGGAGCCCATAGGGTTTTAGTGAGGTTCCGTTGTGTTGCTAAGGGTCTTGTAGAGTGCTGTCGGGTCCTGGAGTATTCTGTAGGGTTCCAGAGGGGCTGGTAGGGTTCCGTCGAAAACTGAAGGGTTCCCTAGGGGCCCGTAGAGTCCCATAGCTTTCCGTAGGGGCCTGTAGGGTTGTGTAAGTGCCCGCAGGGGTTGGTAGGAGCTTGTAGGGTGCCATATGTTTCCGGAGGGTTGTGTAGGGTTCCATAGGGGCCTGTGGTGTTCCCTAGGGGCCTGTAGAGTCTCGTACAGTTCCGTAGGGTCCTGTAGGTTTCCATAAGCGCCCGCAGAGGTCTGAAGGGGCCCGTACTGTTCCGTAAGGATCCATAGGGTTCCGTAGAGCTTCATAGGTTCCCTAGAGGCCTCTGGAGTACCGCAGGAGCCAGTAGTGTTCTGTAGGGGCCCATAGGGTTCCTTCCATAGGGGCTGGCAGTGTTCCGTAGGGGCCTGTAGGGTTGTTTAAGTGCCCGCAGAAGTCTGTAGGAGTCTGTGGGATTCTGTAAGGTTCCAGAGGGTTCTGCAGGGTTCCGTAGGGGCCCGTAGAGTTCCGTAGGGGCCCGTAGAGTTCCGTAGGGCCCTGTGGGGTTCTGTATGGACCTGTAGGGTTCCGTAGGGGCCTGCAGTGTTCTGTAAGTGCCCGTAGGTGTCTGTACGGGTCTGTAGGGTTCCGTAGGCACCTGCAGTATTCTGTAGGAGCCCATAGGGTTTTAGTGAGGTTCCGTTGTGTTGCTAAGGGTCTTGTAGAGTGCTGTCGGGTCCTGGAGTATTCTGTAGGGTTCCAGAGGGGCTGGTAGGGTTCCGTCGAAATCTGAAGGGTTCCCTAGGGGCCCGTAGAGTCCCATAGATTTCCGTAGGGGCCTGTAGGGTTGTGTAAGTGCCCGCAGGGGTTGGTAGGAGCTTGTAGGGTGCCATATGTTTCCGGAGGGTTGTGTAGGGTTCCGTAGGGACCCGTAGAGTTCTGTAGTGGCTGGTAAAGTTCCGTAGGGCCCTGTGGGGTTCTGTATGGACCTGTAGGGTTCCGTAGGGGCCTGCAGTGTTCTGTAAGTGCCCGCAGGTGTCTGTAGGGTTCCGTAGGGGCCTGCAGGGTTTCGTAGGCACCTGCAGTGTTCTGTAGGAGCCCATAGGGTTTTAGTGAGGTTCCGTTGTGTTGCTAAGGGTCTTGTAGAGTGCTGTCGGGTCCTGGAGTATTCTGTAGGGTTCCAGAGGGGCTCGTAGGGTTCCGTCAAAATCTGTAGGCTTCCCTAGGGGCCCATAGAGTCCTGTAGATTTCCGTAGGGTCCTCTAGGGTTGAGTAAGTGCCCGCAGGAGTCTGTAGGAATCCGTGGGATTCTGTAAGGTTCCGGAGGGTTCTGCAGGGTTCCGTAGGGGCCCGTAGAGTTCCGTAGTGGCTGGTAAAGTTCCCTAGGGCCCTGTACCGTTCCGTAACTGCCTGCAAGGGTCTTTAGGCTTCCGTAAGGGCTCGTAGAGTTCCATAAAGTTCCGTGGGTTCCTGCAGAGTTCTGCAAGTGCCCGCAAGGGCCTCTAGGGGCCCACAGTGTTTCTGTCAGGTTCCGTAGAGTTCCGTAGGGGCCATAGGTTTCCGTAGTGGCTGGTAGTATTCCGTAGGGGTCTGTAGGTTTCCGTAGGCACCTGCAGTGTTCCGTAGGAGCCCATAGGGTTTTAGTCAGGTTCCGTTGTGTTGCTAAGGGTCTTGTAGAGTGCTGTCGGGTCCTGGAGTATTCTGTAGGGTTCCAGAGGGGCTTGTAGGGTTCCGTCGAAATCTGTAGGGTTCCCTAGGGGCCCATAGAGTCCCATAGATTTCCGTAGGGACCTGTAGGGTTGTGTAAGTGCCCGCAGGGGTTGGTAGGAGCTTGTAGGGTTCCATAAGTTTCCAGAGAGTTGTGTAGGGTTCCATAGGGGCCTGTGGTGTTCCCTAGCGGCCTGTAGATCTCATACGGTTCCATAGGGGCCTGTGGTGTTCCCTAGGGCCCTGAAGAGTCTGTAGTTTTCCCAGTGGCACTCGCTGGCGCTGGGTGGTAGCGCGTCGAGCTCGGGAGATCGCCTGGCGGCAACCCGACGCGCAGTGTCAACGAGTGGCGATACCGGGAGAGCGCTCGGCGGCACTCGGAGGCGCACGATGGTAGTGCGGCGAGCTCGGCAGAGCGCCCGGCGGCACCCAGAAAAGCGGGGTGACGGAGCAGCGATATGGGAGAACGCTCAGTGGCACTAGGAGGCGCGCGGTGGCACCGCGGCGAGATACCGAGAGTGCCCAGTGGCACTCGCCGGCGCACGGTGGTAGCGCGACGAGCTAGGGAGAGCGTCCGGCGGCACCCGGGGAACGGGATGAGCGTGCGTCGGGTCGACCAGACGCACAGCGGCACCTGGAGGCACAAGGTGTTAGTGCGGCGAGCTCGGCAGAGCGCCCGGCGGCACCCCGAGCACCGTGGTGAAGGAGCGGCGATATCGGGAGAGCGCTCGGCCGCACTCGGAGGCGCGCAGTGGTACCGCGGCTAGATCCCGAGAGCACCCAGCGGTACTCGCATGCACAGGGTGGAGCGCGACGAGCTCGGGAGAGCGTCCCGCGGCACCCCGAGGAGCAGGATGACCGTGCGTCGGGTCGACCGGACGCACAGCGGCACCTGGAGGCGCACGGTGGTAGTGCGGCAAGCTCGGGAGAGTGCCCGGCTGCACCCAGACAAGCGGGGTGAAAGAGCGGCGATATCGGGAGAGCGCTCAGCGGCACTCGGAGGCACGCGGTGGTACCGCTGTGAGCTCGGCAGTGCGCCCGGCGGCACCCCAGGCACTGTGGTGAAGGAGCAGCGATATCGGGAGAGCGCTCGGCGGCACTCGGAGGCGCGCTGTGGTACCGCGGCGAGATCCCGAGAGTGCCCGCTGGCACTTGCCGGCACACGGTGGTAGCGCGGAGAGCTCAGCAGAGTGCCCGGCAGCATCCCGAGGAGCGGGATGAGCGTGCGTCGGGTGGACCGGACACAGAGCGGCACTCGGAGGCGCACGGTGGTAGCGCGGCGAGCTCGGGAGAGCGCCCGGCGGCACCCCGAGGAGCGGGATGAGCGTGCGTCGGGTCGACCGGACGCACAGCGGCACCTGGAGGCGCACGGTGGTAGTGCGGCAAGCTCGGGAAAGCGCCCGGCAGCACCCAGACAAGCAGGGTGAAGGAGCGGCGATATCGGGAGAGCGTTCAGCGGCACTCGGAGGCACGCGGTGGTACTGCTGCGAGCTCGGCAGTGCGCCCGGCGGCACCCCGAGCACTGTGGTGAAGGAGCGGCGATATCGGGAGAGCGCCTGGCGGCACCCCGACGTGCGGGGTCAACGAGTGGCGATACCGGGAGAGCGCTCGGCGGCACTCGGAGGCGCACGGTGGTACCGCGGCGAGATCCCGAGAGCACCCAGCGGCACTCACATGCGCAGGGTGGAGCGCGAAGAGCTCGGGAGAGCGTCCGGCGGCACCCCGAGGAGCGGGATGAGCGTGCGTCGGGTCGCCCGGACGTACAGCGGCACCCGGAAGCTCACGGTGGTAGCGCGGCGAGCTCGGAAGAGCCCCGCAGCACCTCGAAGAGCGGGGTGAAGGATCGGCGTGGTCGGGAGGAGGCGGAGCGACAGCCGGAGGCGCAGGGTGGTAGCGCGGTGAGCTCGGACAGTGCCCGGCGGCACCCCGAAGAGCGCGCTGAGGGCACGGGTGAGTCGGACGAGGACTCGTCGGCACCCCGAAGGGCGGGGGGAGCGGCTCGGGCAGGTGGGACGTGCGCCCGTCACCATCCCGAGGGGTGGGTTAAGGCTCGGCAGGATCGAGTTGGCGCCCGACGGCACCCGGAGGGGTGGGATGAGGGTGCGTAGGGGTTGGGAGGATGCGCAGCGACACCCGGAGGCGCAGAGCGGTAACGCAGCAAGCTCGGCAGAGCGCCCGGAGGCACCCTGCCGAGCGGGGTGTATATACGGAGCGGTCGGAAGGCGCACTGCGACACCTGGAGGAGCACGGTAGTAGCGCGGCGAGCTCGGGAGAGCCCCGCATCACCCTGAAGAGAGGGGTGATGAATCCGCGTGGTCGGGAGGACGCGCAGCAACACGCAGAGGCGCACGCTGGTACAACGGCGAGCTCGGACAATGGTTCCAGAGCTCGGGACTCTGTAGGGTTCCAGAGGGGCTCGTAGGGTTCCGTCGAAATCTGTAGGCTTCCCTAGGGGCCCCTAGAGTCCCGTAGATTTCCGTAGGGGCCTGTAGGGTTGTGTAAGTGCCCGCAGGGGTTGGTAGGAGCTTGTAGGGTGCCATATGTTTCCGGAGGGTTGTGTAGGGTTCCGTAGGGGCCTGTGGTGTTCCCTAGGGGCCTGTAGAGTCTCGTACAGTTCCGTAGGGGCCTGTAGTGTTCCCTAGGGGCCTGTAGAGTCTCGTACAGTTCCGTAGGGGCCTGTAGGTTTCCATAAGCGCCCGCAGAGGTCTGAAGGGGCCCATCCTGTTCCGTAAGGATCCACAGGGCTCCGTAGAGCTTCGTAGGTTTCCTAGAGGCCTGTAGAGTACCGCAGGAGCCAGTAGTGTTCTGTAGGGGCCCGTAGGGTTCCTTCCATAGGGGCTGGCAGTGTTCCGTAGGGGCCTCTAGGATTGTGTAAGTGCCCGCAGGAGTCTCTGGGATTCTGTAAGGTTCCGGAGGGTTCTGCAGGGTTCCGTAGGGGCCCGTAGAGTTCCGTAGTGGCTGGTAAAGTTCCCTAGGGCCCTGTACCGTTCCGTAACTGCCTGCAAGGATCTTTAGGCTTCCGTAGGGGCTGGTAGGGTTCCATAAAGTTCCGTGGGTTCCTGCAGAGTTCTGCAAGTGCCCGCAAGGGCCTGTAGGGGCGCACAGTGTTTCTGCCAGGTTCCGTAGAGTTCCGTAGGGGCCATAGGTTTCCGTAGTGGCTGGTAGTATTCCGTAGGGGTCTGTAGGGTTCCGTAGGCACCTGCAGTGTTCTGTAGGAGCCCATAGGGTTTTAGTGAGGTTCCGTTGTGTTGCTAAGGGTCTTGTAGAGTGCTGTCGGGTCCTGGAGTATTCTGTAGGGTTCCAGAGGGCCTCGTAGGGTTCCATCGAAATCTATAGGGTTCCCTAGGGGCCCATAGAGTCCCGTAGATTGCCGTAGGGACCTGTAGGGTTGTGTAAGTGCCCGCAGGGGTTGGTAGGAGCTTGTAGGGTGCCATATGTTTCCGGAGGGTTGTGTAGGGTTCCGTAGGGGCCTGTGGTGTTCCCTAGGGGCCTGTAGAGTCTCGTACGGTTCCGTAGGGGCCTGTGGTGTTCCCTAGGGGCCTGTAGAGTCTCGTACAGTTCTGTAAGGTCCTGTAGGTTTCCATAAGCGCCCGCAGAGGTCTGAAGGGGCCCGTCCTGTTCCGTAAGGATCCATAGGGCTCCGTAGAGCTTCGTAGGTTCCCTAGAGGCTTGTGGAGTACCGCAGGAGCCAGTAGTGTTCTGTAGGGGCCCGTACGGTTCCTTCCATAGGGGCTGGCAGTGTTCCGTAGGGGCCTGTAGGGTTGTTTAAGTCCCCGCAGAAGTCTGTAGGAGTCTGTGGGATTCTGTAAGGTTCCAGAGGGTTCTGCAGGGTTCCGTAGGGACCCGTAGAGTTCCGTAGTGGCTGGTAAAGTTCCGTAGGGCCCTGTGGGGTTCTGTATGGACCTGTAGGGTTCCGTAGGGGCCTGCAGGGTTCCGTAAGTGCCCGCAGGTGGCTGTAGGGTTCTGTAGGGGTCTGTAGGGTTCCGTAGGCACCTGCAGTGTTCTGTAGGAGCCCATAGGGTTTTAGTGAGGTTCCGTTGTGTTGCTAAGGGTCTTGTAGAGTCCTGTCGGGTCCTGGAGTATTCTGTAGGGTTCCAGAGGGGCTGGTAGGGTTCCGTCGAAATCTGAAGGGTTCCCTAGGGGCCCGTAGAGTCCCGTAGATTTCCGTAGGGGCCTGTAGGGTTGTGTAAGTGCCCGCAGGGGTTGGTAGGAGCTTGTAGGGTGCCATATGTTTCTGGAGGGTTGTGTAGGGTTCCGCAGGGGCCTGTGGTGTTCCCTAGGGGCCTGTAGAGTCTCGTACAGTTCCGTAGGGTCCTGTAGGTTTCCATAAGGGCCCGCAGAGGTCTGAATGGGCCCATACTGTTCCGTAAGGATCCATAGGGTTCCGTAGAGCTTCGTAGGTTCCCTAGAGGCCTCTGGAGTACCGCAGGAGCCAGTAGTGTTCCGTAGGGTCCTCTAGGGTTAAGTAAGTGCCCGCAGGAGTCTGTAGGAATCCGTGGGATTCTGTAAGGTTCTGGAGGGTTCTGCAGGGTTCCGTAGGGGCCCGTAGAGTTCCGTAGTGGCTGGTAAAGTTCCCTAGGGCCCTGTACCGTTCCGTAACTGCCTGCAAGGGTCTTTAGGCTTCCGTAGGGGCTGGTAGGGTTCCATAAAGTTCCGTGGGTTTCTGCAGAGTTCTGCAAGTGCCCGCAAGGGCCTGTAGGGGCCCACAGTGCTTCTGCCAGGTTCCGTAGAGTTCCGTAGGGGCCATAGGTTTCCGTAGTGGCTGGTAGTATTCTGTAGGGGTCTGTAGGTTTCCGTAGGCGGCTACAGTGTTCTGTAGGAGCCCATAGGGTTTTAGTGAGGTTCCGTTGTGTTGCTAAGGGTCTTGTAGAGTGCTGTCGGGTCCTGGAGTATTCTGTAGGGTTCCAGAGGGCCTCGTAGGGTTCCATCGAAATCTATAGGGTTCCCTAGGGGCCCATAGAGTCCCGTAGATTGCCGTAGGGACCTGTAGGGTTGTGTAAGTGCTCGCAGGGGTTGGTAGGAGCTTGTAGGGTTCCATAAGTTTCCGGAGGGTTGTGTAGGGTTCCGTAGGGGCCTGTGGTGTTCCCTAGGGGCCTGTAGAGTCTCGTACGGTTCCGTAGGGGCCTGTGGTGTTCCCTAGGGGCCTGTAGAGTCTCGTACAGTTCCGTAGGGTCCTGTAGGTTTCCATAAGCGCCCGCAGAGGTCTGAAGGGGCCCGTACTGTTCCGTAAGGATCCATAGGGTTCCGTAGAGCTTCATAGGTTCCCTAGAGGCCTCTGGAGTACCGCAGGAGCCAGTAGTGTTCTGTAGGGGCCCGTAGGGTTCCTTCCATAGGGGCTGGCAGTGTTCCGTAGGGGCCTCTAGGATTGTGTAAGTGCCCGCAGGAGTCTCTGGGATTCTGTAAGGTTCCGGAGGGTTCTGCAGGGTTCCGTAGGGGCCCGTAGAGTTCCGTAGTGGCTGGTAAAGTTCCGTAGGGCCCTGTACCGTTCCGTAACTGCCTGCAAGGATCTTTAGGCTTCCGTAGGGGCTGGTAGGGTTCCATAAAGTTCCGTGGGTTCCTGCAGAGTTCTGCAAGTGCCCGCAAGGGCCTGTAGGGGCGCACAGTGTTTCTGCCAGGTTCCGTAGAGTTCCGTAGGGGCCATAGGTTTCCGTAGTGGCTGGTAGTATTCCGTAGGGGTCTGTAGGGTTCCGTAGGCACCTGCAGTGTTCTGTAGGAGCCCATAGGGTTTTAGTGAGGTTCCGTTGTGTTGCTAAGGGTCTTGTAGAGTGCTGTCGGGTCCTGGAGTATTCTGTAGGGTTCCAGAGGGCCTCGTAGGGTTCCATCGAAATCTATAGGGTTCCCTAGGGGCCCATAGAGTCCCGTAGATTGCCGTAGGGACCTGTAGGGTTGTGTAAGTGCCCGCAGGGGTTGGTAGGAGCTTGTAGGGTGCCATATGTTTCCGGAGGGTTGTGTAGGGTTCCGTAGGGGCCTGTGGTGTTCCCTAGGGGCCTGTAGAGTCTCGTACGGTTCCGTAGGGGCCTGTGGTGTTCCCTAGGGGCCTGTAGAGTCTCGTACAGTTCTGTAAGGTCCTGTAGGTTTCCATAAGCGCCCGCAGAGGTCTGAAGGGGCCCGTCCTGTTCCGTAAGGATCCATAGGGCTCCGTAGAGCTTCGTAGGTTCCCTAGAGGCTTGTGGAGTACCGCAGGAGCCAGTAGTGTTCTGTAGGGGCCCGTACGGTTCCTTCCATAGGGGCTGGCAGTGTTCCGTAGGGGCCTGTAGGGTTGTTTAAGTCCCCGCAGAAGTCTGTAGGAGTCTGTGGGATTCTGTAAGGTTCCGGAGGGTTCTGCAGGGTTCCGTAGGGACCCGTAGAGTTCCGTAGTGGCTGGTAAAGTTCCATAGGGCCCTGTGGGGTTCTGTATGGACCTGTAGGGTTCCGTAGGGGCCTGCAGGGTTCCGTAAGTGCCCGCAGGTGGCTGTAGGGTTCTGTAGGGGTCTGTAGGGTTCCGTAGGCACCTGCAGTGTTCTGTAGGAGCCCATAGGGTTTTAGTGAGGTTCCGTTGTGTTGCTAAGGGTCTTGTAGAGTCCTGTCGGGTCCTGGAGTATTCTGTAGGGTTCCAGAGGGGCTGGTAGGGTTCCGTCGAAATCTGAAGGGTTCCCTAGGGGCCCGTAGAGTCCCGTAGATTTCCGTAGGGGCCTGTAGGGTTGTGTAAGTGCCCGCAGGGGTTGGTAGGAGCTTGTAGGGTGCCATATGTTTCCGGAGGGTTGTGTAGGGTTCCGCAGGGGCCTGTGGTGTTCCCTAGGGGCCTGTAGAGTCTCGTACAGTTCCGTAGGGTCCTGTAGGTTTCCATAAGGGCCCGCAGAGGTCTGAATGGGCCCATACTGTTCCGTAAGGATCCATAGGGTTCCGTAGAGCTTCGTAGGTTCCCTAGAGGCCTCTGGAGTACCGCAGGAGCCAGTAGTGTTCCGTAGGGTCCTCTAGGGTTAAGTAAGTGCCCGCAGGAGTCTGTAGGAATCCGTGGGATTCTGTAAGGTTCTGGAGGGTTCTGCAGGGTTCCGTAGGGGCCCGTAGAGTTCCGTAGTGGCTGGTAAAGTTCCGTAGGGCCCTGTACCGTTCCGTAACTGCCTGCAAGGGTCTTTAGGCTTCCGTAGGGGCTGGTAGGGTTCCATAAAGTTCCGTGGGTTTCTGCAGAGTTCTGCAAGTGCCCGCAAGGGCCTGTAGGGGCCCACAGTGCTTCTGCCAGGTTCCGTAGAGTTCCGTAGGGGCCATAGGTTTCCGTAGTGGCTGGTAGTATTCTGTAGGGGTCTGTAGGTTTCCGTAGGCGGCTACAGTGTTCTGTAGGAGCCCATAGGGTTTTAGTGAGGTTCCGTTGTGTTGCTAAGGGTCTTGTAGAGTGCTGTCGGGTCCTGGAGTATTCTGTAGGGTTCCAGAGGGCCTCGTAGGGTTCCATCGAAATCTATAGGGTTCCCTAGGGGCCCATAGAGTCCCGTAGATTGCCGTAGGGACCTGTAGGGTTGTGTAAGTGCTCGCAGGGGTTGGTAGGAGCTTGTAGGGTTCCATAAGTTTCCGGAGGGTTGTGTAGGGTTCCGTAGGGGCCTGTGGTGTTCCCTAGGGGCCTGTAGAGTCTCGTACGGTTCCGTAGGGGCCTGTGGTGTTCCCTAGGGGCCTGTAGAGTCTCGTACAGTTCCGTAGGGTCCTGTAGGTTTCCATAAGCGCCCGCAGAGGTCTGAAGGGGCCCGTACTGTTCCGTAAGGATCCATAGGGTTCCGTAGAGCTTCATAGGTTCCCTAGAGGCCTCTGGAGTACCGCAGGAGCCAGTAGTGTTCTGTAGGGGCCCATAGGGTTCCTTCCATAGGGGCTGGCAGTGTTCCGTAGGGGCCTGTAGGGTTGTTTAAGTGCCCGCAGAAGTCTGTAGGAGTCTGTGGGATTCTGTAAGGTTCCAGAGGGTTCTGCAGGGTTCCGTAGGGGCCCGTAGAGTTCCGTAGGGGCCCGTAGAGTTCCGTAGGGCCCTGTGGGGTTCTGTATGGACCTGTAGGGTTCCGTAGGGGCCTGCAGTGTTCTGTAAGTGCCCGTAGGTGTCTGTACGGGTCTGTAGGGTTCCGTAGGCACCTGCAGTATTCTGTAGGAGCCCATAGGGTTTTAGTGAGGTTCCGTTGTGTTGCTAAGGGTCTTGTAGAGTGCTGTCGGGTCCTGGAGTATTCTGTAGGGTTCCAGAGGGGCTGGTAGGGTTCCGTCGAAATCTGAAGGGTTCCCTAGGGGCCCGTAGAGTCCCATAGCTTTCCGTAGGGGCCTGTAGGGTTGTGTAAGTGCCCGCAGGGGTTGGTAGGAGCTTGTAGGGTGCCATATGTTTCCGGAGGGTTGTGTAGGGTTCCGTAGGGACCCGTAGAGTTCTGTAGTGGCTGGTAAAGTTCCGTAGGGCCCTGTGGGGTTCTGTATGGACCTGTAGGGTTCCGTAGGGGCCTGCAGTGTTCTGTAAGTGCCCGCAGGTGTCTGTAGGGTTCCGTAGGGGCCTGCAGGGTTTCGTAGGCACCTGCAGTGTTCTGTAGGAGCCCATAGGGTTTTAGTGAGGTTCCGTTGTGTTGCTAAGGGTCTTGTAGAGTGCTGTCGGGTCCTGGAGTATTCTGTAGGGTTCCAGAGGGGCTCGTAGGGTTCCGTCAAAATCTGTAGGCTTCCCTAGGGGCCCATAGAGTCCTGTAGATTTCCGTAGGGTCCTCTAGGGTTGAGTAAGTGCCCGCAGGAGTCTGTAGGAATCCGTGGGATTCTGTAAGGTTCCGGAGGGTTCTGCAGGGTTCCGTAGGGGCCCGTAGAGTTCCGTAGTGGCTGGTAAAGTTCCGTAGGGCCCTGTACCGTTCCGTAACTGCCTGCAAGGGTCTTTAGGCTTCCGTAAGGGCTCGTAGAGTTCCATAAAGTTCCGTGGGTTCCTGCAGAGTTCTGCAAGTGCCCGCAAGGGCCTCTAGGGGCCCACAGTGTTTCTGTCAGGTTCCGTAGAGTTCCGTAGGGGCCATAGGTTTCCGTAGTGGCTGGTAGTATTCCGTAGGGGTCTGTAGGTTTCCGTAGGCACCTGCAGTGTTCCGTAGGAGCCCATAGGGTTTTAGTCAGGTTCTGTTGTGTCGCTAAGGGTCTTGTAGAGTGCTGTCGGGTCCTGGAGTATTCTGTAGGGTTCCAGAGGGGCTCGTAGGGTTCCGTCAAAATCTGTAGGGTTCCCTAGGGGCCCATAGAGTCCCGTAGATTTCCGTAGGGACCTGTAGGGTTGTGTAAGTGCCCGCAGGGGTTGGTAGGAGCTTGTAGGGTTCCATAAGTTTCCAGAGGGTTGTGTAGGGTTCCGTAGGGGCCTGTGGTGTTCCCTAGGGGCCTGTAGAGTCTCGTATGGTTCCGTAGGGGCCTGTGGTGTTCCCTAGGGGCCTGTAGAGTCTCGTACAGTTCCGTAGGGTCCTGTAGGTTTCCATAAGTGCCCGCAGAGGTCTGAAGGGGCCCGTACAGTTCCGTAAGGAACCATAGGGCTCCGTAGAGCTTCGTAGGTTCCCTAGAGGCCTGTGGAGTACCGCAGGAGCCAGTAGTGTTCTGTAGGGGCCCGTAGGGTTCCTTCCATAGGGGCTGGCAGTGTTCCGTAGGGGCCTGTAGGGTTGTTTAAGTGCCCGCAGGGGTTGGTAGGAGCTTGTAGGGTGCCATATGTTTCCGGAGGGTTGTGTAGGGTTCCATAGGGGCCTGTGGTGTTCCCTAGGGGCCTGTAGAGTCTCGTACAGTTCCGTAGGGTCCTGTAGGTTTCCATAAGGGCCCGCAGAGGTCTGAAGGGGCCCGTACTGTTCCGTAAGGATCCATAGGGTTCCGTAGAGCTTCATAGGTTCCCTAGAGGCCTCTGGAGTACCGCAGGAGCCAGTAGTGTTCTGTAGGGGCCCATAGGGTTCCTTCCATAGGGGCTGGCAGTGTTCCGTAGGGGCCTGTAGGGTTGTTTAAGTGCCCGCAGAAGTCTGTAGGAGTCTGTGGGATTCTGTAAGGTTCCAGAGGGTTCTGCAGGGTTCCGTAGGGGCCCGTAGAGTTCCGTAGGGGCCCGTAGAGTTCCGTAGGGCCCTGTGGGGTTCTGTATGGACCTGTAGGGTTCCGTAGGGGCCTGCAGTGTTCTGTAAGTGCCCGTAGGTGTCTGTACGGGTCTGTAGGGTTCCGTAGGCACCTGCAGTATTCTGTAGGAGCCCATAGGGTTTTAGTGAGGTTCCGTTGTGTTGCTAAGGGTCTTGTAGAGTGCTGTCGGGTCCTGGAGTATTCTGTAGGGTTCCAGAGGGCCTCGTAGGGTTCCGTCGAAATCTGAAGGGTTCCCTAGGGGCCCGTAGAGTCCCATAGCTTTCCGTAGGGGCCTGTAGGGTTGTGTAAGTGCCCGCAGGGGTTGGTAGGAGCTTGTAGGGTGCCATATGTTTCCGGAGGGTTGTGTAGGGTTCCGTAGGGACCCGTAGAGTTCTGTAGTGGCTGGTAAAGTTCCGTAGGGCCCTGTGGGGTTCTGTATGGACCTGTAGGGTTCCGTAGGGGCCTGCAGTGTTCTGTAAGTGCCCGCAGGTGTCTGTAGGGTTCCGTAGGGGCCTGCAGGGTTTCGTAGGCACCTGCAGTGTTCTGTAGGAGCCCATAGGGTTTTAGTGAGGTTCCGTTGTGTTGCTAAGGGTCTTGTAGAGTGCTGTCGGGTCCTGGAGTATTCTGTAGGGTTCCAGAGGGGCTCGTAGGGTTCCGTCAAAATCTGTAGGCTTCCCTAGGGGCCCATAGAGTCCTGTAGATTTCCGTAGGGTCCTCTAGGGTTGAGTAAGTGCCCGCAGGAGTCTGTAGGAATCCGTGGGATTCTGTAAGGTTCCGGAGGGTTCTGCAGGGTTCCGTAGGGGCCCGTAGAGTTCCGTAGTGGCTGGTAAAGTTCCGTAGGGCCCTGTACCGTTCCGTAACTGCCTGCAAGGGTCTTTAGGCTTCCGTAAGGGCTCGTAGAGTTCCATAAAGTTCCGTGGGTTCCTGCAGAGTTCTGCAAGTGCCCGCAAGGGCCTGTAGGGGCGCACAGTGTTTCTGTCAGGTTCCGTAGAGTTCCGTAGGGGCCATAGGTTTCCGTAGTGGCTGGTAGTATTCCGTAGGGGTCTGTAGGTTTCCGTAGGCACCTGCAGTGTTCCGTAGGAGCCCATAGGGTTTTAGTCAGGTTCCGTTGTGTTGCTAAGGGTCTTGTAGAGTGCTGTCGGGTCCTGGAGTATTCTGTAGGGTTCCAGAGGGGCTTGTAGGGTTCCGTCGAAATCTGTAGGGTTCCCTAGGGGCCCATAGAGTCCCATAGATTTCCGTAGGGACCTGTAGGGTTGTGTAAGTGCCCGCAGGGGTTGGTAGGAGCTTGTAGGGTTCCATAAGTTTCCAGAGAGTTGTGTAGGGTTCCGTAGGGGCCTGTGGTGTTCCCTAGGGGCCTGTAGAGTCTCGTATGGTTCCGTAGGGGCCTGTGGTGTTCCCTAGGGGCCTGTAGAGTCTCGTACAGTTCCGTAGGGTCCTGTAGGTTTCCATAAGTGCCCGCAGAGGTCTGAAGGGGCCCGTACAGTTCCGTAAGGAACCATAGGGCTCCGTAGAGCTTCGTAGGTTCCCTAGAGGCCTGTGGAGTACCGCAGGAGCCAGTAGTGTTCTGTAGGGGCCCGTAGGGTTCCTTCCATAGGGGCTGGCAGTGTTCCGTAGGGGCCTGTAGGGTTGTTTAAGTGCCCGCAGAAGTCTGTAGGAGTCTGTGGGATTCTGTAAGTTTCCAGAGGGTTCTGCAGGGTTCCGTAGGGACCCGTAGAGTTCCGTAGTGGCTGGTAAAGTTCCGTAGGGCCCTGTGGGGTTCTGTATGGACCTGTAGGGTTCCGTAGGGGCCTGCAGTGTTCTGTAAGTGCCCGTAGGTGTCTGTACGGGTCTGTAGGGTTCCGTAGGCACCTGCAGTATTCTGTAGGAGCCCATAGGGTTTTAGTGAGGTTCCGTTGTGTTGCTAAGGGTCTTGTAGAGTGCTGTCGGGTCCTGGAGTATTCTGTAGGGTTCCAGAGGGGCTCGTAGGGTTCCGTCGAAATCTGAAGGGTTCCCTAGGGGCCCGTAGAGTCCCATAGCTTTCCGTAGGGGCCTGTAGGGTTGTGTAAGTGCCCGCAGGGGTTGGTAGGAGCTTGTAGGGTGCCATATGTTTCCGGAGGGTTGTGTAGGGTTCCATAGGGGCCTGTGGTGTTCCCTAGGGGCCTGTAGAGTCTCGTACAGTTCCGTAGGGTCCTGTAGGTTTCCATAAGGGCCCGCAGAGGTCTGAAGGGGCCCGTACTGTTCCGTAAGGATCCATAGGGTTCCGTAGAGCTTCATAGGTTCCCTAGAGGCCTCTGGAGTACCGCAGGAGCCAGTAGTGTTCTGTAGGGGCCCATAGGGTTCCTTCCATAGGGGCTGGCAGTGTTCCGTAGGGGCCTGTAGGGTTGTTTAAGTGCCCGCAGAAGTCTGTAGGAGTCTGTGGGATTCTGTAAGGTTCCAGAGGGTTCTGCAGGGTTCCGTAGGGGCCCGTAGAGTTCCGTAGGGGCCCGTAGAGTTCCGTAGGGCCCTGTGGGGTTCTGTATGGACCTGTAGGGTTCCGTAGGGGCCTGCAGTGTTCTGTAAGTGCCCGTAGGTGTCTGTACGGGTCTGTAGGGTTCCGTAGGCACCTGCAGTATTCTGTAGGAGCCCATAGGGTTTTAGTGAGGTTCCGTTGTGTTGCTAAGGGTCTTGTAGAGTGCTGTCGGGTCCTGGAGTATTCTGTAGGGTTCCAGAGGGCCTCGTAGGGTTCCGTCGAAATCTGAAGGGTTCCCTAGGGGCCCGTAGAGTCCCATAGATTTCCGTAGGGGCCTGTAGGGTTGTGTAAGTGCCCGCAGGGGTTGGTAGGAGCTTGTAGGGTGCCATATGTTTCCGGAGGGTTGTGTAGGGTTCCGTAGGGACCCGTAGAGTTCTGTAGTGGCTGGTAAAGTTCCGTAGGGCCCTGTGGGGTTCTGTATGGACCTGTAGGGTTCCGTAGGGGCCTGCAGTGTTCTGTAAGTGCCCGCAGGTGTCTGTAGGGTTCCGTAGGGGCCTGCAGGGTTTCGTAGGCACCTGCAGTGTTCTGTAGGAGCCCATAGGGTTTTAGTGAGGTTCCGTTGTGTTGCTAAGGGTCTTGTAGAGTGCTGTCGGGTCCTGGAGTATTCTGTAGGGTTCCAGAGGGGCTCGTAGGGTTCCGTCAAAATCTGTAGGCTTCCCTAGGGGCCCATAGAGTCCTGTAGATTTCCGTAGGGTCCTCTAGGGTTGAGTAAGTGCCCGCAGGAGTCTGTAGGAATCCGTGGGATTCTGTAAGGTTCCGGAGGGTTCTGCAGGGTTCCGTAGGGGCCCGTAGAGTTCCGTAGTGGCTGGTAAAGTTCCGTAGGGCCCTGTACCGTTCCGTAACTGCCTGCAAGGGTCTTTAGGCTTCCGTAAGGGCTCGTAGAGTTCCATAAAGTTCCGTGGGTTCCTGCAGAGTTCTGCAAGTGCCCGCAAGGGCCTGTAGGGGCGCACAGTGTTTCTGTCAGGTTCCGTAGAGTTCCGTAGGGGCCATAGGTTTCCGTAGTGGCTGGTAGTATTCCGTAGGGGTCTGTAGGTTTCCGTAGGCACCTGCAGTGTTCCGTAGGAGCCCATAGGGTTTTAGTCAGGTTCCGTTGTGTTGCTAAGGGTCTTGTAGAGTGCTGTCGGGTCCTGGAGTATTCTGTAGGGTTCCAGAGGGGCTTGTAGGGTTCCGTCGAAATCTGTAGGGTTCCCTAGGGGCCCATAGAGTCCCATAGATTTCCGTAGGGACCTGTAGGGTTGTGTAAGTGCCCGCAGGGGTTGGTAGGAGCTTGTAGGGTTCCATAAGTTTCCAGAGAGTTGTGTAGGGTTCCGTAGGGGCCTGTGGTGTTCCCTAGCGGCCTGTAGATCTCATACGGTTCCATAGGGGCCTGTGGTGTTCCATAGGGCCCTGAAGAGTCTGTAGTTTTCCCGGTGGCACTCACTGGCGCTGGGTGGTAGCGCGTCGAGCTCGGGAGATCGCCTGGCGGCAACCCGACGCGCAGTGTCAACGAGTGGCGATACCGGGAGAGCGCTCGGCGGCACTCGGAGGCGCACGATGGTAGTGCGGCGAGCTCGGCAGAGCGCCCGGCGGCACCCAGAAAAGCGGGGTGATGGAGCAGCGATATGGGAGAACGCTCAGTGGCACTAGGAGGCGCGCGGTGGCACCGCGGCGAGATACCGAGAGTGCCCAGTGGCACTCGCCGGCGCACGGTGGTAGCGCGACGAGCTAGGGAGAGCGTCCGGCGGCACCCGGGGAACGGGATGAGCGTGCGTCGGGTCGACCAGACGCACAGCGGCACCTGGAGGCGCAAGGTGTTAGTGCGGCGAGCTCGGCAGAGCGCCCGGCGGCACCCCGAGCACCGTGGTGAAGGAGCGGCGATATCGGGAGAGCGCTCGGCCGCACTCGGAGGCGCGCAGTGGTACCGCGGCTAGATCCCGAGAGCACCCAGCGGTACTCGCATGCACAGGGTGGAGCGCGACGAGCTCGGGAGAGCGTCCCGCGGCACCCCGAGGAGCAGGATGACCGTGCGTCGGGTCGACCGGACGCACAGCGGCACCTGGAGGCGCACGGTGGTAGTGCGGCAAGCTCGGGAGAGTGCCCGGCTGCACCCAGACAAGCGGGGTGAAAGAGCGGCGATATCGGGAGAGCGCTCAGCGGCACTCGGAGGCACGCGGTGGTACCGCTGTGAGCTCGGCAGTGCGCCCGGCGGCACCCCAGGCACTGTGGTGAAGGAGCAGCGATATCGGGAGAGCGCTCGGCGGCACTCGGAGGCGCGCTGTGGTACCGCGGCGAGATCCCGAGAGTGCCCGCTGGCACTTGCCGGCACACGGTGGTAGCGCGGAGAGCTCAGCAGAGTGCCCGGCAGCATCCCGAGGAGCGGGATGAGCGTGCGTCGGGTCGACCGGACGCACAGCGGCACCTGGAGGCGCACGGTGGTAGTGCGGCAAGCTCGGGAAAGCGCCCGGCAGCACCCAGACAAGCAGGGTGAAGGAGCGGCGATATCGGGAGAGCGTTCAGCGGCACTCGGAGGCACGCGGTGGTACTGCTGCGAGCTCGGCAGTGCGCCCGGCGGCACCCCGAGCACTGTGGTGAAGGAGCGGCGATATCGGGAGAGCGCCTGGCGGCACCCCGACGTGCGGGGTCAACGAGTGGCGATACCGGGAGAGCGCTCGGCGGCACTCGGAGGCGCACGGTGGTACCGCGGCGAGATCCCGAGAGCACCCAGCGGCACTCACATGCGCAGGGTGGAGCGCGAAGAGCTCGGGAGAGCGTCCGGCGGCACCCCGAGGAGCGGGATGAGCGTGCGTCGGGTCGACCGGACGTACAGCAGCACCCGGAAGCTCACGGTGGTAGCGCGGCGAGCTCGGAAGAGCCCCGCAGCACCTCGAAGAGCGGGGTGAAGGATCGGCGTGGTCGGGAGGAGGCGGAGCGACAGCCGGAGGCGCAGGGTGGTAGCGCGGTGAGCTCGGACAGTGCCCGGCGGCACCCCGAAGAGCGCGCTGAGGGCACGGGTGAGTCGGACGAGGACTCGTCGGCACCCCGAAGGGCGGGGGGAGCGGCTCGGGCAGGTGGGACGTGCGCCCGTCACCATCCCGAGGGGTGGGTTAAGGCTCGGCAGGATCGAGTTGGCGCCCGACGGCACCCGGAGGGGTGGGATGAGGGTGCGTCGGGGTTGGGAGGATGCGCAGCGACACCCGGAGGCGCAGAGCGGTAACGCAGCAAGCTCGGCAGAGCGCCCGGAGGCACCCTGCCGAGCGGGGTGTATATACGGAGCGGTCGGAAGGCGCACTGCGACACCTGGAGGAGCACGGTAGTAGCGCGGCGAGCTCGGGAGAGCCCCGCATCACCCTGAAGAGCGGGGTGATGAATCGGCGTGGTCGGGAGGACGCGCAGCAACACGCAGAGGCGCACGCTGGTACAACGGCGAGCTCGGACAATGGTTCCAGAGCTCGGGACTCTATAGGGTTCCAGAGGGGCTGGTAGGGTTCCGTCGAAATCTGTAGGGTTCCCTAGGGGCCCATAGAGTCCCGTAGATTTCCGTAGGGGCCTGTAGGGTTGTGTAAGTGCCCGCAGGGGTTGGTAGGAGCTTGTAGGGTGCCATATGTTTCCGGAGGGTTGTGTAGGGTTCCGTAGGGGTCTGTGGTGTTCCCTAGGGGCCTGTAGAGTCTCGTACAGTTCCGTAGGGGCCTGTAGTGTTCCCTAGGGTCCTGTAGAGTCTCGTACAGTTCCGTAGGGGCCTGTAGGTTTCCATAAGTGCCCGCAGAGGTCTGAAGGGGCCCATCCTGTTCCGTAAGGATCCACAGGGCTCCGTAGAGCTTCGTAGGTTTCCTAGAGGCCTGTAGAGTACCGCAGGAGCCAGTAGTGTTCTGTAGGGGCCCGTAGGGTTCCTTCCATAGGGGCTGGCAGTGTTCCGTAGGGGCCTCTAGGATTGTGTAAGTGCCCGCAGGAGTCTGTGGGATTCTGTAAGGTTCCGGAGGGTTCTGCAGGGTTCCGTAGGGGCCCGTAGAGTTCCGTAGTGGCTGGTAAAGTTCCCTAGGGCCCTGTACCGTTCCGTAACTGCCTGCAAGGATCTTTAGGCTTCCGTAGGGGCTGGTAGGGTTCCATAAAGTTCTGTGGGTTCCTGCAGAGTTCTGCAAGTGCCCGCAAGGGCCTGTAGGGGCGCACAGTGTTTCTGCCAGGTTCCGTAGAGTTCCGTAGGGGCCATAGGTTTCCGTAGTGGCTGGTAGTATTCCGTAGGGTTCTGTAGGGTTCCGTAGGCACCTGCAGTGTTCTGTAGGAGCCCATAGGGTTTTAGTGAGGTTCCGTTGTGTCGCTAAGGGTCTTGTAGAGTCCTGTCGGGTCCTGGAGTATTGTGTAGGGTTCCAGAGGGGCTTGTAGGGTTCCGTCGAAATCTGTAGGGTTCCCTAGGGGCCCATAGAGTCCCGTAGATTTCCGTAGGGACCTGTAGGGTTGTGTAAGTGCCCGCAGGGGTTGGTAGGAGCTTGTAGGGTTCCATAAGTTTCCAGAGAGTTGTGTAGGGTTCCGTAGGGGCCTGTGGTGTTCCCTAGGGGCCTGTAGAGTCTCGTACAGTTCCGTAGGGGCCTGTGGTGTTCCCTAGGGGCCTGTAGAGTCTCGTACAGTTCTGTAAGGTCCTATAGGTTTCCATAAGCGCCCGCAGAGGTCTGAAGGGGCCCGTACTGTTCCGTAAGGATCCATAGGGCTCCGTAGAGCTTCGTAGGTTCCCTAGAGGCTTGTGGAGTACCGCAGGAGCCAGTAGTGTTCTGTAGGGGCCCGTAGGGTTCCTTCCATAGGGGCTGGCAGTGTTCCGTAGGGGCCTGTAGGGTTGTTTAAGTGCCCGCAGAAGTCTGTAGGAGTCTGTGGGATTCTGTAAGGTTCCAGAGGGTTCTGCAGGGTTCCGTAGGGACCCGTAGAGTTCCGTAGTGGCTGGTAAAGTTCCGTAGGGCCCTGTGGGGTTCTGTATGGACCTGTAGGGTTCCGTAGGGGCCTGCAGGGTTCCGTAAGTGCCCGCAGGTGTCTGTAGGGTTCCGTAGGGGTCTGTAGGGTTCCGTAGGCACCTGCAGTGTTCTGTAGGAGCCCATAGGGTTTTAGTGAGGTTCCG
Organism: Numenius arquata; assembly: GCF_964106895.1. NCBI lineage: Eukaryota > Metazoa > Chordata > Aves > Charadriiformes > Scolopacidae > Numenius > Numenius arquata. The sequence continues at coordinate 76,819 of NW_027415432.1, read as the reverse complement.
TTGTGTCGCTAAGGGTCTTGTAGAGTCCTGTCGGGTCCTGGAGTATTCTGTAGGGTTCCAGAGGGGCTGGTAGGGTTCCGTCGAAATCTGAAGGGTTCCCTAGGGGCCCGTAGAATCCCGTAGATTTCCGTAGGGGCCTGTAGGGTTGTGTAAGTGCCCGCAGGGGTTGGTAGGAGCTTGTAGGGTGCCATATGTTTCCGGAGGGTTGTGTAGGGTTCCGTAGGGGCCTGTGGTGTTCCCTAGGGGCCTGTAGAGTCTCGTACAGTTTCGGTAGGGTCCTGTAGGTTTCCATAAGCGCCCGCAGAGGTCTGAAGGGGCCCGTACTGTTCCGTAAGCATCCATAGGGTTCCGTAGAGCTTCGTAGGTTCCCTAGAGGCCTGTGGAGTACCGTAGGAGCCAGTAGTGTTCCGTAGGGTCCTCTAGGGTTGAGTAAGTGCCCGCAGGAGTCTGTAGGAATCCGTGGGATTCTGTAAGGTTCTGGAGGGTTCTGCAGGGTTCCGTAGGGGCCCGTAGAGTTCCATAGTGGCTGGTAAAGTTCCCTAGGGCCCTGTACCGTTCCGTAACTGCCTGCAAGGGTCTTTAGGCTTCCGTAGGGGCTGGTAGGGTTCCATAAAGTTCCGTGGGTTCCTGCAGAGTTCTGCAAGTGCCCGCAAGGGCCTCTAGGGGCCCACAGTGTTTCTGCCAGGTTCCGTAGAGTTCCGTAGGGGCCATATTTTTCTGTAGTGGCTGGTAGTATTCTGTAGGGGTCTGTAGGTTTCCGTAGGCGCCTACAGTGTTCTGTAGGAGCCCATAGGGTTTTAGTGAGGTTCCGTTGTGTTGCTAAGGGTCTTGTAGAGTGCTGTCGGGTCCTGGAGTATTCTGTAGGGTTCCAGAGGGCCTCATAGGGTTCCATCGAAATCTATAGGGTTCCCTAGGGGCCCATAGAGTCCCGTAGATTGCCGTAGGGACCTGTAGGGTTGTGTAAGTGCCCGCAGAAGTCTGTAGGAGTCTGTGGGATTCTGTAAGGTTCTGGAGGGTTCTGCAGGGTTCCGTAGGGACGCGTAGAGTTCCGTAGTGGCTGGTAAAGTTCCGTAGGGCCCTGTGGGGTTCTGTATGGACCTGTAGGGTTCCGTAGGGGCCTGCAGGGTTCCGTAAGTGCCCGCAGGTGTCTGTAGGGTTCCGTAGGGGTCTGTAGGGTTCCGTAGGCACCTGCAGTGTTCTGTAGGAGCCCATAGGGTTTTAGTGAGGTTCCGTTGTGTTGCTAAGGGTCTTGTAGAGTGCTGTCGGGTCCTGGAGTATTCTGTAGGGTTCCAGAGGGGCTGGTAGGGTTCCGTCGAAATCTGTAGGGTTCCCTAGGGGCGCATAGAGTCCCGTAGATTGCCGTAGGGACGTGTAGGGTTGTGTAAGTGCTCGCAGGGGTTGGTAGGAGCTTGTAGGGTTCCATAAGTTTCCAGAGGGTTGTGTAGGGTTCCGTAGGGGCCTGTGGTGTTCCCTAAGGGCCTGTAGAGTCTCGTACGGTTCTGTAGGGGCCTGTGGTGTTCCCTAGGGGCCTGTAGAGTCTCGTACAGTTCCGTAGGGTCCTGTAGGTTTCCATAAGCGCCCGCAGAGGTCTGAAGGGGCCCGTACTGTGCCGTAAGGATCCATAGGGCTCCGTAGAGCTTCGTAGGTTCCCTAGAGGCCTGTGGAGTACCGCAGGAGCCAGTAGTGTTCTGTAGGGGCCCGTAGGGTTCCTTCCATAGGAGGTGGCAGTGTTCCGTAGGGTCCTCTAGGGTTGAGTAAGTGCCCGCAGGAGTCTGTAGGAATCCGTGGGATTCTGTAAGGTTCTGGAGGGTTCTGCAGGGTTCCGTAGGGGCCCGTAGAGTTCCGTAGTGGCTGGTAAAGTTCCCTAGGGCCCTGTACCGTTCCGTAACTGCCTGCAAGGGTCTTTAGGCTTCCGTAGGGGCTGGTAGGGTTCCATAAAGTTCCGTGGGTTCCTGCAGAGTTCTGCAAGTGCCCGCAAGGGCCTCTAGGGGCCCACAGTGTTTCTGCCAGGTTCCGTAGAGTTTCATAGGGGCCATATTTTTCTGTAGTGGCTGGTAGTATTCTGTAGGGGTCTGTGGAGTTCCGTAGGCGCCTACAGTGTTCTGTAGGAGCCCATAGGGTTTTAGTGAGGTTCCGTTGTGTTGCTAAGGGTCTTGTAGAGTGCTGTCGGGTCCTGGAGTATTCTGTAGGGTTCTAGAGGGGCTCGTAGGGTTCCATCGAAATCTACAGGGTTCCCTAGGGGCCCATAGAGTCCCGTAGATTTCCGTAGGGACCTGTAGGGTTGTGTAAGTGCCCGCAGGGGTTGGTAGGAGTCTGTGGGATTCTGTAAGGTTCTGGAGGGTTCTGCAGGGTTCCGTAAGGACCCGTAGAGTTCCGTAGTGGCTGGTAAAGTTCCGTAGGGCCCTGTGGGGTTCTGTATGGACCTGTAGGGTTCCGTAGGGGCCTGCAGGGTTCCGTAAGTGCCCGCAGGTGTCTGTAGGGTTCCGTAGGGGTCTCTAGGGTTCCATAGGCACCTGCAGTGTTCTGTAGGAGCCCATAGGGTTTTAGTGAGGTTCCGTTGTGTTGCTAAGGGTCTTGTAGAGTGCTGTCGGTTCCTGGAGTATTCTGTAGGGTTCCAGAGGGCCTCATAGGGTTCCATCGAAATCTATAGGGTTCCCTAGGGGCCCATAGAGTCCCGTAGATTTCCGTAGGGACCTGTAGGGTTGTGTAAGTGCCCGCAGAAGTCTGTAGGAGTCTGTGGGATTCTGTAAGGTTCTGGAGGGTTCTGCAGGGTTCCGTAGGGACCCGTAGAGTTCCGTAGTGGCTGGTAAAGTTCCATAGGGCCCTGTGGGGTTCTGTATGGACCTGTAGGGTTCCGTAGGGGCCTGCAGGGTTCCGTAAGTGCCCGCAGGTGTCTGTAGGGTTCCGTAGGGGTCTCTAGGGTTCCGTAGGCACCTGCAGTGTTCTGTAGGAGCCCATAGGGTTTTAGTGAGGTTCCGTTGTGTTGCTAAGGGTCTTGTAGAGTGCTGTCGGGTCCTGGAGTATTCTGTAGGGTTCCAGAGGGGCTCGTAGGGTTCCGTCAAAATCTGAAGGGTTCCCTAGGGGCCCGTAGAGTCCCGTAGATTTCCGTAGGGGCCTGTAGGGTTATGAAAGTGCCCGCAGGGGTTGGTAGGAGCTTGTAGGGTGCCATATGTTTCCAGAGGGTTGTGTAGGGTTCCGTAGGGGCCTGTGGTGTTCCCTAGGGGCCTGTAGAGTCTCGTACAGTTTCGGTAGGGTCCTGTAGGTTTCCATAAGCGCCTGCAGAGGTCTGAAGGGGCCCGTCCTGTTCCGTAAGGATCCATAGGGTTCCGTAGAGCTTCGTAGGTTCCCTAGAGGCCTGTGGAGTACCGTAGGAGCCAGTAGTGTTCCGTAGGGTCCTCTAGGGTTGAGTAAGTGCCCGCAGGAGTCTGTAGGAATCCGTGGGATTCTGTAAGGTTCTGGAGGGTTCTGCAGGGTTCCGCAGGGGCCCGTAGAGTTCCATAGTGGCTGGTAAAGTTCCCTAGGGCCCTGTACCGTTCCGTAACTGCCTGCAAGGGTCTTTAGGCTTCCGTAGGGGCTGGTAGGGTTCCATAAAGTTCCGTGGGTTCCTGCAGAGTTCTGCAAGTGCCCGCAAGGGCCTCTAGGGGCCCACAGTGTTTCTGCCAGGTTCCGTAGAGTTCCGTAGGGGCCATATTTTTCTGTAGTGGCTGGTAGTATTCTGTAGGGGTCTGTAGGTTTCCGTAGGCGCCTACAGTGTTCTGTAGGAGCCCATAGGGTTTTAGTGAGGTTCCGTTGTGTTGCTAAGGGTCTTGTAGAGTGCTGTCGGGTCCTGGAGTATTCTGTAGGGTTCCAGAGGGCCTCATAGGGTTCCGTCGAAATCTGTAGGGTTCCCTAGGGGCCCATAGAGTCCCGTAGATTGCCGTAGGGACCTGTAGGGTTGTGTAAGTGCTCGCAGGGGTTGGTAGGAGCTTGTAGGGTTCCATAAGTTTCCAGAGGGTTGTGTAGGGTTCCGTAGGGGCCTGTGGTGTTCCCTAAGGGCCTGTAGAGTCTCGTACGGTTCCGTAGGGGCCTGTGGTGTTCCCTAGGGGCCTGTAGAGTCTCGTACAGTTCCGTAGGGTCCTGTAGGTTTCCATAAGCGCCCGCAGAGGTCTGAAGGGGCCCGTACTGTTCCGTAAGGATCCATAGGGTTCCGTAGAGCTTCGTAGGTTCCCTAGAGGCCTGCGGAGTACCGCAGGAGCCAGTAGTGTTCCATAGGGTCCTCTAGGGTTGAGTAAGTGCCCGCAGGAGTCTGTAGGAATCCGTGGAATTCTGTAAGGTTCTGGAGGGTTCTGCAGGGTTCCGCAGGTGCCCGTAGAGTTCCGTAGTGGCTGGTAAAGTTCCCTAGGGCCCTGTACCGTTCCGTAACTGCCTGCAAGGGTCTTTAGGCTTCCGTAGGGGCTGGTAGGGTTCCATAAAGTTCCGTGGGTTCCTGCAGAGTTCTGCAAGTGCCCGCAAGGGCCTCTAGGGGCCCACAGTGTTTCTGCCAGGTTCCGTAGAGTTCCGTAGGGGCCATATTTTTCTGTAGTGGCTGGTAGTATTCTGTAGGGGTCTGTAGGTTTCGGTAGGCACCTGCAGTGTTCTGTAGGAGCCCATAGGGTTTTAGTGAGGTTCCGTTGTGTTGCTAAGGGTCTTGTAGAGTGCTGTCGGGTCCTGGAGTATTCTGTAGGGTTCCAGAGGGGCTCGTAGGGTTCCATCGAAATCTATAGGGTTCCCTAGGGGCCCATAGAGTCCCGTAGATTGCCTTAGGGACCTGTAGGGTTGTGTAAGTGCTCGCAGGGGTTGGTAGGAGCTTGTAGGGTTCCATAAGTTTCCAGAGGGTTGTGTAGGGTTCCGTAGGGGCCTGTGGTGTTCCCTAAGGGCCTGTAGAGTCTCGTACGGTTCTGTAGGGGCCTGTGGTGTTCCCTAGGGGCCTGTAGAGTCTCGTACAGTTCCGTAGGGTCCTGTAAGTTTCCATAAGCGCCCGCAGAGGTCTGAAGGGGCCCGTACTGTGCCGTAAGGATCCATAGGGCTCCGTAGAGCTTCGTAGGTTCCCTAGAGGCCTCTGGAGTACCGCAGGAGCCAGTAGTGTTCTGTAGGGGCCCGTAGGGTTCCTTCCATAGGAGCTGGCAGTGTTACGTAGGGTCCTCTAGGGTTGAGTAAGTGCCCGCAGGAGTCTGTAGGAATCCGTGGGATTCTGTAAGGTTCTGGAGGGTTCTGCAGGGTTCCGTAGGGGCCCGTAGAGTTCCGTAGTGGCTGGTAAAGTTCCCTAGGGCCCTGTACCGTTCCGTAACTGCCTGCAAGGGTCTTTAGGCTTCCGTAGGGGCTGGTAGGGTTCCATAAAGTTCCGTGGGTTCCTGCAGAGTTCTGCAAGTGCCCGCAAGGGCCTCTAGGGGCCCACAGTGTTTCTGCCAGGTTCCGTAGAGTTTCATAGGGGCCATATTTTTCTGTAGTGGCTGGTAGTATTCTGTAGGGGTCTGTGGGGTTCCGTAGGCGCCTACAGTGTTCTGTAGGAGCCCATAGGGTTTTAGTGAGGTTCCGTTGTGTTGCTAAGGGTCTTGTAGAGTGCTGTCGGGTCCTGGAGTATTCTGTAGGGTTCTAGAGGGGCTCGTAGGGTTCCATCGAAATCTACAGGGTTCCCTAGGGGCCCATAGAGTCCCGTAGATTTCCGTAGGGACCTGTAGGGTTGTGTAAGTGCCCGCAGGGGTTGGTAGGAGTCTGTGGGATTCTGTAAGGTTCTGGAGGGTTCTGCAGGGTTCCGTAAGGACCCGTAGAGTTCCGTAGTGGCTGGTAAAGTTCCGTAGGGCCCTGTGGGGTTCTGTATGGACCTGTAGGGTTCCGTAGGGGCCTGCAGGGTTCCGTAAGTGCCCGCAGGTGTCTGTAGGGTTCCGTAGGGGTCTCTAGGGTTCCATAGGCACCTGCAGTGTTCTGTAGGAGCCCATAGGGTTTTAGTGAGGTTCCGTTGTGTTGCTAAGGGTCTTGTAGAGTGCTGTCGGTTCCTGGAGTATTCTGTAGGGTTCCAGAGGGCCTCATAGGGTTCCATCGAAATCTATAGGGTTCCCTAGGGGCCCATAGAGTCCCGTAGATTTCCGTAGGGACCTGTAGGGTTGTGTAAGTGCCCGCAGAAGTCTGTAGGAGTCTGTGGGATTCTGTAAGGTTCTGGAGGGTTCTGCAGGGTTCCGTAGGGACCCGTAGAGTTCCGTAGTGGCTGGTAAAGTTCCATAGGGCCCTGTGGGGTTCTGTATGGACCTGTAGGGTTCCGTAGGGGCCTGCAGGGTTCCGTAAGTGCCCGCAGGTGTCTGTAGGGTTCCGTAGGGGTCTCTAGGGTTCCGTAGGCACCTGCAGTGTTCTGTAGGAGCCCATAGGGTTTTAGTGAGGTTCCGTTGTGTTGCTAAGGGTCTTGTAGAGTGCTGTCGGGTCCTGGAGTATTCTGTAGGGTTCCAGAGGGGCTGGTAGGGTTCCGTCAAAATCTGAAGGGTTCCCTAGGGGCCCGTAGAGTCCCGTAGATTTCCGTAGGGGCCTGTAGGGTTATGAAAGTGCCCGCAGGGGTTGGTAGGAGCTTGTAGGGTGCCATATGTTTCCAGAGGGTTGTGTAGGGTTCCGTAGGGGCCTGTGGTGTTCCCTAGGGGCCTGTAGAGTCTCGTACAGTTTCGGTAGGGTCCTGTAGGTTTCCATAAGCGCCTGCAGAGGTCTGAAGGGGCCCGTACTGTTCCGTAAGGATCCATAGGGTTCCGTAGAGCTTCGTAGGTTCCCTAGAGGCCTGTGGAGTACCGTAGGAGCCAGTAGTGTTCCGTAGGGTCCTCTAGGGTTGAGTAAGTGCCCGCAGGAGTCTGTAGGAATCCGTGGGATTCTGTAAGGTTCTGGAGGGTTCTGCAGGGTTCCGCAGGGGCCCGTAGAGTTCCATAGTGGCTGGTAAAGTTCCCTAGGGCCCTGTACCGTTCCGTAACTGCCTGCAAGGGTCTTTAGGCTTCCGTAGGGGCTGGTAGGGTTCCATAAAGTTCCGTGGGTTCCTGCAGAGTTCTGCAAGTGCCCGCAAGGGCCTCTAGGGGCCCACAGTGTTTCTGCCAGGTTCCGTAGAGTTCCGTAGGGGCCATATTTTTCTGTAGTGGCTGGTAGTATTCTGTAGGGGTCTGTAGGTTTCCGTAGGCGCCTACAGTGTTCTGTAGGAGCCCATAGGGTTTTAGTGAGGTTCCGTTGTGTTGCTAAGGGTCTTGTAGAGTGCTGTCGGGTCCTGGAGTATTCTGTAGGGTTCCAGAGGGCCTCATAGGGTTCCGTCGAAATCTGTAGGGTTCCCTAGGGGCCCATAGAGTCCCGTAGATTGCCGTAGGGACCTGTAGGGTTGTGTAAGTGCTCGCAGGGGTTGGTAGGAGCTTGTAGGGTTCCATAAGTTTCCAGAGGGTTGTGTAGGGTTCCGTAGGGGCCTGTGGTGTTCCCTAAGGGCCTGTAGAGTCTCGTACGGTTCCGTAGGGGCCTGTGGTGTTCCCTAGGGGCCTGTAGAGTCTCGTACAGTTCCGTAGGGTCCTGTAGGTTTCCATAAGCGCCCGCAGAGGTCTGAAGGGGCCCGTACTGTTCCGTAAGGATCCATAGGGTTCCGTAGAGCTTCGTAGGTTCCCTAGAGGCCTGCGGAGTACCGCAGGAGCCAGTAGTGTTCCATAGGGTCCTCTAGGGTTGAGTAAGTGCCCGCAGGAGTCTGTAGGAATCCGTGGAATTCTGTAAGGTTCTGGAGGGTTCTGCAGGGTTCCGCAGGTGCCCGTAGAGTTCCGTAGTGGCTGGTAAAGTTCCCTAGGGCCCTGTACCGTTCCGTAACTGCCTGCAAGGGTCTTTAGGCTTCCGTAGGGGCTGGTAGGGTTCCATAAAGTTCCGTGGGTTCCTGCAGAGTTCTGCAAGTGCCCGCAAGGGCCTGTAGGGGCCCACAGTGTTTCTGCCAGGTTCCGTAGAGTTCCGTAGGGGCCATATTTTTCTGTAGTGGCTGGTAGTATTCTGTAGGGGTCTGTAGGTTTCGGTAGGCACCTGCAGTGTTCTGTAGGAGCCCATAGGGTTTTAGTGAGGTTCCGTTGTGTTGCTAAGGGTCTTGTAGAGTGCTGTCGGGTCCTGGAGTATTCTGTAGGGTTCCAGAGGGGCTCGTAGGGTTCCGTCGAAATCTGTAGGGTTCCCTAGGGGCCCATAGAGTCCCGTAGATTGCCGTAGGGACCTGTAGGGTTGTGTAAGTGCTCGCAGGGGTTGGTAGGAGCTTGTAGGGTTCCATAAGTTTCCAGAGGGTTGTGTAGGGTTCCGTAGGGGCCTGTGGTGTTCCCTAAGGGCCTGTAGAGTCTCGTACGGTTCCGTAGGGGCCTGTGGTGTTCCCTAGGGGCCTGTAGAGTCTCGTACAGTTCCGTAGGGTCCTGTAGGTTTCCATAAGCGCCCGCAGAGGTCTGAAGGGGCCCGTACTGTGCCGTAAGGATCCATAGGGCTCCGTAGAGCTTCGTAGGTTCCCTAGAGGCCTCTGGAGTACCGCAGGAGCCAGTAGTGTTCTGTAGGGTCCCGTAGGGTTCCTTCCATAGGAGCTGGCAGTGTTCCGTAGGGTCCTCTAGGGTTGAGTAAGTGCCCGCAGGAGTCTGTAGGAATCCGTGGGATTCTGTAAGATTCTGGAGGGTTCTGCAGGGTTCCGTAGGGGCCCGTAGAGTTCCATAGTGGCTGGTAAAGTTCCCTAGGGCCCTGTACCGTTCCGTAACTGCCTGCAAGGGTCTTTAGGCTTCCGTAGGGGCTGGTAGGGTTCCATAAAGTTCCGTGGGTTCCTGCAGAGTTCTGCAAGTGCCCGCAAGGGCCTGTAGGGGCGCACAGTGTTTCTGCCAGGTTCCGTAGAGTTCCGTAGGGGCCATATTTTTCTGTAGTGGCTGGTAGTATTCTGTAGGGGTCTGTAGGTTTCCGTAGGCGCCTACAGTGTTCTGTAGGAGCCCATAGGGTTTTAGTGAGGTTCCGTTGTGTTGCTAAGGGTCTTGTAGAGTGCTGTCGGGTCCTGGAGTATTCTGTAGGGTTCCAGAGGGGCTCGTAGGGTTCCATCGAAATCTGTAGGGTTCCCTAGGGGCCCATAGAGTCCCGTAGATTTCCGTAGGGACCTGTAGGGTTGTGTAAGTGCCCGCAGGGGTTGGTAGGAGTCTGTGGGATTCTGTAAGGTTCTGGAGGGTTCTGCAGGGTTCCGTAAGGACCCGTAGAGTTCCGTAGTGGCTGGTAAAGTTCCGTAGGGCCCTGTGGGGTTCTGTATGGACCTGTAGGGTTCCGTAGGGGCCTGCAGGGTTCCGTAAGTGCCCGCAGGTGTCTGTAGGGTTCCGTAGGGGTCTCTAGGGTTCCATAGGCACCTGCAGTGTTCTGTAGGAGCCCATAGGGTTTTAGTGAGGTTCCGTTGTGTTGCTAAGGGTCTTGTAGAGTGCTGTCGGTTCCTGGAGTATTCTGTAGGGTTCCAGAGGGCCTCATAGGGTTCCATCGAAATCTATAGGGTTCCCTAGGGGCCCATAGAGTCCCGTAGATTTCCGTAGGGACCTGTAGGGTTGTGTAAGTGCCCGCAGAAGTCTGTAGGAGTCTGTGGGATTCTGTAAGGTTCTGGAGGGTTCTGCAGGGTTCCGTAGGGACCCGTAGAGTTCCGTAGTGGCTGGTAAAGTTCCATAGGGCCCTGTGGGGTTCTGTATGGACCTGTAGGGTTCCGTAGGGGCCTGCAGGGTTCCGTAAGTGCCCGCAGGTGTCTGTAGGGTTCCGTAGGGGTCTCTAGGGTTCCGTAGGCACCTGCAGTGTTCTGTAGGAGCCCATAGGGTTTTAGTGAGGTTCCGTTGTGTTGCTAAGGGTCTTGTAGAGTGCTGTCGGGTCCTGGAGTATTCTGTAGGGTTCCAGAGGGGCTGGTAGGGTTCCGTCAAAATCTGAAGGGTTCCCTAGGGGCCCGTAGAGTCCCGTAGATTTCCGTAGGGGCCTGTAGGGTTATGAAAGTGCCCGCAGGGGTTGGTAGGAGCTTGTAGGGTGCCATATGTTTCCAGAGGGTTGTGTAGGGTTCCGTAGGGGCCTGTGGTGTTCCCTAGGGGCCTGTAGAGTCTCGTACAGTTTCGGTAGGGTCCTGTAGGTTTCCATAAGCGCCTGCAGAGGTCTGAAGGGGCCCGTACTGTTCCGTAAGGATCCATAGGGTTCCGTAGAGCTTCGTAGGTTCCCTAGAGGCCTGTGGAGTACCGTAGGAGCCAGTAGTGTTCCGTAGGGTCCTCTAGGGTTGAGTAAGTGCCCGCAGGAGTCTGTAGGAATCCGTGGGATTCTGTAAGGTTCTGGAGGGTTCTGCAGGGTTCCGCAGGGGCCCGTAGAGTTCCATAGTGGCTGGTAAAGTTCCCTAGGGCCCTGTACCGTTCCGTAACTGCCTGCAAGGGTCTTTAGGCTTCCGTAGGGGCTGGTAGGGTTCCATAAAGTTCCGTGGGTTCCTGCAGAGTTCTGCAAGTGCCCGCAAGGGCCTCTAGGGGCCCACAGTGTTTCTGCCAGGTTCCGTAGAGTTCCGTAGGGGCCATATTTTTCTGTAGTGGCTGGTAGTATTCTGTAGGGGTCTGTAGGTTTCCGTAGGCGCCTACAGTGTTCTGTAGGAGCCCATAGGGTTTTAGTGAGGTTCCGTTGTGTTGCTAAGGGTCTTGTAGAGTGCTGTCGGGTCCTGGAGTATTCTGTAGGGTTCCAGAGGGCCTCATAGGGTTCCGTCGAAATCTGTAGGGTTCCCTAGGGGCCCATAGAGTCCCGTAGATTGCCGTAGGGACCTGTAGGGTTGTGTAAGTGCTCGCAGGGGTTGGTAGGAGCTTGTAGGGTTCCATAAGTTTCCAGAGGGTTGTGTAGGGTTCCGTAGGGGCCTGTGGTGTTCCCTAAGGGCCTGTAGAGTCTCGTACGGTTCCGTAGGGGCCTGTGGTGTTCCCTAGGGGCCTGTAGAGTCTCGTACAGTTCCGTAGGGTCCTGTAGGTTTCCATAAGCGCCCGCAGAGGTCTGAAGGGGCCCGTACTGTTCCGTAAGGATCCATAGGGTTCCGTAGAGCTTCGTAGGTTCCCTAGAGGCCTGCGGAGTACCGCAGGAGCCAGTAGTGTTCCATAGGGTCCTCTAGGGTTGAGTAAGTGCCCGCAGGAGTCTGTAGGAATCCGTGGAATTCTGTAAGGTTCTGGAGGGTTCTGCAGGGTTCCGCAGGTGCCCGTAGAGTTCCGTAGTGGCTGGTAAAGTTCCCTAGGGCCCTGTACCGTTCCGTAACTGCCTGCAAGGGTCTTTAGGCTTCCGTAGGGGCTGGTAGGGTTCCATAAAGTTCCGTGGGTTCCTGCAGAGTTCTGCAAGTGCCCGCAAGGGCCTGTAGGGGCCCACAGTGTTTCTGCCAGGTTCCGTAGAGTTCCGTAGGGGCCATATTTTTCTGTAGTGGCTGGTAGTATTCTGTAGGGGTCTGTAGGTTTCGGTAGGCACCTGCAGTGTTCTGTAGGAGCCCATAGGGTTTTAGTGAGGTTCCGTTGTGTTGCTAAGGGTCTTGTAGAGTGCTGTCGGGTCCTGGAGTATTCTGTAGGGTTCCAGAGGGGCTCGTAGGGTTCCGTCGAAATCTGTAGGGTTCCCTAGGGGCCCATAGAGTCCCGTAGATTGCCGTAGGGACCTGTAGGGTTGTGTAAGTGCTCGCAGGGGTTGGTAGGAGCTTGTAGGGTTCCATAAGTTTCCAGAGGGTTGTGTAGGGTTCCGTAGGGGCCTGTGGTGTTCCCTAAGGGCCTGTAGAGTCTCGTACGGTTCCGTAGGGGCCTGTGGTGTTCCCTAGGGGCCTGTAGAGTCTCGTACAGTTCCGTAGGGTCCTGTAGGTTTCCATAAGCGCCCGCAGAGGTCTGAAGGGGCCCGTACTGTGCCGTAAGGATCCATAGGGCTCCGTAGAGCTTCGTAGGTTCCCTAGAGGCCTCTGGAGTACCGCAGGAGCCAGTAGTGTTCTGTAGGGTCCCGTAGGGTTCCTTCCATAGGAGCTGGCAGTGTTCCGTAGGGTCCTCTAGGGTTGAGTAAGTGCCCGCAGGAGTCTGTAGGAATCCGTGGGATTCTGTAAGATTCTGGAGGGTTCTGCAGGGTTCCGTAGGGGCCCGTAGAGTTCCATAGTGGCTGGTAAAGTTCCCTAGGGCCCTGTACCGTTCCGTAACTGCCTGCAAGGGTCTTTAGGCTTCCGTAGGGGCTGGTAGGGTTCCATAAAGTTCCGTGGGTTCCTGCAGAGTTCTGCAAGTGCCCGCAAGGGCCTGTAGGGGCGCACAGTGTTTCTGCCAGGTTCCGTAGAGTTCCGTAGGGGCCATATTTTTCTGTAGTGGCTGGTAGTATTCTGTAGGGGTCTGTAGGTTTCCGTAGGCGCCTACAGTGTTCTGTAGGAGCCCATAGGGTTTTAGTGAGGTTCCGTTGTGTTGCTAAGGGTCTTGTAGAGTGCTGTCGGGTCCTGGAGTATTCTGTAGGGTTCCAGAGGGGCTCGTAGGGTTCCGTCGAAATCTGTAGGGTTCCCTAGGGGCCCATAGAGTCCCGTAGATTGCCGTAGGGACCTGTAGGGTTGTGTAAGTGCCCGCAGAAGTCTGTAGGAGTCTGTGGGATTCTGTAAGGTTCCGGAGGGTTCTGCAGGGTTCCGTAGGGGCCCGTAGAGTTCCGTAGTGGCTGGTAAAGTTCCGTAGGGCCCTGTGGGGTTCTGTATGGACCTGTAGGGTTCCGTAGGGGCCTGCAGGGTTCCGTAAGTGCCCGCAGGTGTCTGTAGGGTTCCGTAGGGGTCTCTAGGGTTCCGTAGGCACCTGCAGTGTTCTGTAGGAGCCCATAGGGTTTTAGTGAGGTTCCGTTGTGTTGCTAAGGGTCTTGTAGAGTGCTGTCGGGTCCTGGAGTATTCTGTAGGGTTCCAGAGGGGCTGGTAGGGTTCCGTCGAAATCTGTAGGGTTCCCTAGGGGCCCGTAGAGTCCCGTAGATTTCCGTAGGGGCCTGTAGGGTTATGAAAGTGCCCGCAGGGGTTGGTAGGAGCTTGTAGGGTGCCATATGTTTCCGGAGGGTTGTGTAGGGTTCCGTAGGGGCCTGTGGTGTTCCCTAGGGGCCTGTAGAGTCTCGTACAGTTTCGGTAGGGTCCTGTAGGTTTCCATAAGCGCCCGCAGAGGTCTGAAGGGGCCCGTACTGTTCCGTAAGCATCCATAGGGTTCCGTAGAGCTTCGTAGGTTCCCTAGAGGCCTGTGGAGTACCGTAGGAGCCAGTAGTGTTCCGTAGGGTCCTCTAGGGTTGAGTAAGTGCCCGCAGGAGTCTGTAGGAATCCGTGGGATTCTGTAAGGTTCTGGAGGGTTCTGCAGGGTTCCGTAGGGGCCCGTAGAGTTCCATAGTGGCTGGTAAAGTTCCCTAGGGCCCTGTACCGTTCCGTAACTGCCTGCAAGGGTCTTTAGGCTTCCGTAGGGGCTGGTAGGGTTCCATAAAGTTCCGTGGGTTCCTGCAGAGTTCTGCAAGTGCCCGCAAGGGCCTCTAGGGGCCCACAGTGTTTCTGCCAGGTTCCGTAGAGTTCCGTAGGGGCCATATTTTTCTGTAGTGGCTGGTAGTATTCTGTAGGGGTCTGTAGGTTTCCGTAGGCACCTACAGTGTTCTGTAGGAGCCCATAGGGTTTTAGTGAGGTTCCGTTGTGTTGCTAAGGGTCTTGTAGAGTGCTGTCGGGTCCTGGAGTATTCTGTAGGGTTCCAGAGGGCCTCATAGGGTTCCATCGAAATCTATAGGGTTCCCTAGGGGCCCATAGAGTCCCGTAGATTGCCGTAGGGACCTGTAGGGTTGTGTAAGTGCCCGCAGAAGTCTGTAGGAGTCTGTGGGATTCTGTAAGGTTCTGGAGGGTTCTGCAGGGTTCCGTAGGGACGCGTAGAGTTCCGTAGTGGCTGGTAAAGTTCCGTAGGGCCCTGTGGGGTTCTGTATGGACCTGTAGGGTTCCGTAGGGGCCTGCAGGGTTCCGTAAGTGCCCGCAGGTGTCTGTAGGGTTCCGTAGGGGTCTGTAGGGTTCCGTAGGCACCTGCAGTGTTCTGTAGGAGCCCATAGGGTTTTAGTGAGGTTCCGTTGTGTTGCTAAGGGTCTTGTAGAGTGCTGTCGGGTCCTGGAGTATTCTGTAGGGTTCCAGAGGGGCTGGTAGGGTTCCGTCGAAATCTGTAGGGTTCCCTAGGGGCGCATAGAGTCCCGTAGATTGCCGTAGGGACGTGTAGGGTTGTGTAAGTGCTCGCAGGGGTTGGTAGGAGCTTGTAGGGTTCCATAAGTTTCCAGAGGGTTGTGTAGGGTTCCGTAGGGGCCTGTGGTGTTCCCTAAGGGCCTGTAGAGTCTCGTACGGTTCTGTAGGGGCCTGTGGTGTTCCCTAGGGGCCTGTAGAGTCTCGTACAGTTCCGTAGGGTCCTGTAGGTTTCCATAAGCGCCCGCAGAGGTCTGAAGGGGCCCGTACTGTGCCGTAAGGATCCATAGGGCTCCGTAGAGCTTCGTAGGTTCCCTAGAGGCCTCTGGAGTACCGCAGGAGCCAGTAGTGTTCTGTAGGGGCCCGTAGGGTTCCTTCCATAGGAGCTGGCAGTGTTACGTAGGGTCCTCTAGGGTTGAGTAAGTGCCCGCAGGAGTCTGTAGGAATCCGTGGGATTCTGTAAGGTTCTGGAGGGTTCTGCAGGGTTCCGTAGGGGCCCGTAGAGTTCCGTAGTGGCTGGTAAAGTTCCCTAGGGCCCTGTACCGTTCCGTAACTGCCTGCAAGGGTCTTTAGGCTTCCGTAGGGGCTGGTAGGGTTCCATAAAGTTCCGTGGGTTCCTGCAGAGTTCTGCAAGTGCCCGCAAGGGCCTCTAGGGGCCCACAGTGTTTCTGCCAGGTTCCGTAGAGTTCCATAGGGGCCATATTTTTCTGTAGTGGCTGGTAGTATTCTGTAGGGGTCTGTGGGGTTCCGTAGGCGCCTACAGTGTTCTGTAGGAGCCCATAGGGTTTTAGTGAGGTTCCGTTGTGTTGCTAAGGGTCTTGTAGAGTGCTGTCGGGTCCTGGAGTATTCTGTAGGGTTCTAGAGGGGCTCGTAGGGTTCCATCGAAATCTACAGGGTTCCCTAGGGGCCCATAGAGTCCCGTAGATTTCCGTAGGGACCTGTAGGGTTGTGTAAGTGCCCGCAGGGGTTGGTAGGAGTCTGTGGGATTCTGTAAGGTTCTGGAGGGTTCTGCAGGGTTCCGTAAGGACCCGTAGAGTTCCGTAGTGGCTGGTAAAGTTCCGTAGGGCCCTGTGGGGTTCTGTATGGACCTGTAGGGTTCCGTAGGGGCCTGCAGGGTTCCGTAAGTGCCCGCAGGTGTCTGTAGGGTTCCGTAGGGGTCTCTAGGGTTCCATAGGCACCTGCAGTGTTCTGTAGGAGCCCATAGGGTTTTAGTGAGGTTCCGTTGTGTTGCTAAGGGTCTTGTAGAGTGCTGTCGGTTCCTGGAGTATTCTGTAGGGTTCCAGAGGGCCTCATAGGGTTCCATCGAAATCTATAGGGTTCCCTAGGGGCCCATAGAGTCCCGTAGATTTCCGTAGGGACCTGTAGGGTTGTGTAAGTGCCCGCAGAAGTCTGTAGGAGTCTGTGGGATTCTGTAAGGTTCTGGAGGGTTCTGCAGGGTTCCGTAGGGACCCGTAGAGTTCCGTAGTGGCTGGTAAAGTTCCATAGGGCCCTGTGGGGTTCTGTATGGACCTGTAGGGTTCCGTAGGGGCCTGCAGGGTTCCGTAAGTGCCCGCAGGTGTCTGTAGGGTTCCGTAGGGGTCTCTAGGGTTCCGTAGGCACCTGCAGTGTTCTGTAGGAGCCCATAGGGTTTTAGTGAGGTTCCGTTGTGTTGCTAAGGGTCTTGTAGAGTGCTGTCGGGTCCTGGAGTATTCTGTAGGGTTCCAGAGGGGCTGGTAGGGTTCCGTCAAAATCTGAAGGGTTCCCTAGGGGCCCGTAGAGTCCCGTAGATTTCCGTAGGGGCCTGTAGGGTTATGAAAGTGCCCGCAGGGGTTGGTAGGAGCTTGTAGGGTGCCATATGTTTCCAGAGGGTTGTGTAGGGTTCCGTAGGGGCCTGTGGTGTTCCCTAGGGGCCTGTAGAGTCTCGTACAGTTTCGGTAGGGTCCTGTAGGTTTCCATAAGCGCCTGCAGAGGTCTGAAGGGGCCCGTACTGTTCCGTAAGGATCCATAGGGTTCCGTAGAGCTTCGTAGGTTCCCTAGAGGCCTGTGGAGTACCGTAGGAGCCAGTAGTGTTCCGTAGGGTCCTCTAGGGTTGAGTAAGTGCCCGCAGGAGTCTGTAGGAATCCGTGGGATTCTGTAAGGTTCTGGAGGGTTCTGCAGGGTTCCGCAGGGGCCCGTAGAGTTCCATAGTGGCTGGTAAAGTTCCCTAGGGCCCTGTACCGTTCCGTAACTGCCTGCAAGGGTCTTTAGGCTTCCGTAGGGGCTGGTAGGGTTCCATAAAGTTCCGTGGGTTCCTGCAGAGTTCTGCAAGTGCCCGCAAGGGCCTCTAGGGGCCCACAGTGTTTCTGCCAGGTTCCGTAGAGTTCCGTAGGGGCCATATTTTTCTGTAGTGGCTGGTAGTATTCTGTAGGGGTCTGTAGGTTTCCGTAGGCGCCTACAGTGTTCTGTAGGAGCCCATAGGGTTTTAGTGAGGTTCCGTTGTGTTGCTAAGGGTCTTGTAGAGTGCTGTCGGGTCCTGGAGTATTCTGTAGGGTTCCAGAGGGCCTCATAGGGTTCCGTCGAAATCTGTAGGGTTCCCTAGGGGCCCATAGAGTCCCGTAGATTGCCGTAGGGACCTGTAGGGTTGTGTAAGTGCTCGCAGGGGTTGGTAGGAGCTTGTAGGGTTCCATAAGTTTCCAGAGGGTTGTGTAGGGTTCCGTAGGGGCCTGTGGTGTTCCCTAAGGGCCTGTAGAGTCTCGTACGGTTCCGTAGGGGCCTGTGGTGTTCCCTAGGGGCCTGTAGAGTCTCGTACAGTTCCGTAGGGTCCTGTAGGTTTCCATAAGCGCCCGCAGAGGTCTGAAGGGGCCCGTACTGTTCCGTAAGGATCCATAGGGTTCCGTAGAGCTTCGTAGGTTCCCTAGAGGCCTGCGGAGTACCGCAGGAGCCAGTAGTGTTCCATAGGGTCCTCTAGGGTTGAGTAAGTGCCCGCAGGAGTCTGTAGGAATCCGTGGAATTCTGTAAGGTTCTGGAGGGTTCTGCAGGGTTCCGCAGGTGCCCGTAGAGTTCCGTAGTGGCTGGTAAAGTTCCCTAGGGCCCTGTACCGTTCCGTAACTGCCTGCAAGGGTCTTTAGGCTTCCGTAGGGGCTGGTAGGGTTCCATAAAGTTCCGTGGGTTCCTGCAGAGTTCTGCAAGTGCCCGCAAGGGCCTGTAGGGGCCCACAGTGTTTCTGCCAGGTTCCGTAGAGTTCCGTAGGGGCCATATTTTTCTGTAGTGGCTGGTAGTATTCTGTAGGGGTCTGTAGGTTTCGGTAGGCACCTGCAGTGTTCTGTAGGAGCCCATAGGGTTTTAGTGAGGTTCCGTTGTGTTGCTAAGGGTCTTGTAGAGTGCTGTCGGGTCCTGGAGTATTCTGTAGGGTTCCAGAGGGGCTCGTAGGGTTCCGTCGAAATCTGTAGGGTTCCCTAGGGGCCCATAGAGTCCCGTAGATTGCCGTAGGGACCTGTAGGGTTGTGTAAGTGCTCGCAGGGGTTGGTAGGAGCTTGTAGGGTTCCATAAGTTTCCAGAGGGTTGTGTAGGGTTCCGTAGGGGCCTGTGGTGTTCCCTAAGGGCCTGTAGAGTCTCGTACGGTTCCGTAGGGGCCTGTGGTGTTCCCTAGGGGCCTGTAGAGTCTCGTACAGTTCCGTAGGGTCCTGTAGGTTTCCATAAGCGCCCGCAGAGGTCTGAAGGGGCCCGTACTGTGCCGTAAGGATCCATAGGGCTCCGTAGAGCTTCGTAGGTTCCCTAGAGGCCTCTGGAGTACCGCAGGAGCCAGTAGTGTTCTGTAGGGGCCCGTAGGGTTCCTTCCATAGGAGCTGGCAGTGTTCCGTAGGGTCCTCTAGGGTTGAGTAAGTGCCCGCAGGAGTCTGTAGGAATCCGTGGGATTCTGTAAGATTCTGGAGGGTTCTGCAGGGTTCCGTAGGGGCCCGTAGAGTTCCATAGTGGCTGGTAAAGTTCCCTAGGGCCCTGTACCGTTCCGTAACTGCCTGCAAGGGTCTTTAGGCTTCCGTAGGGGCTGGTAGGGTTCCATAAAGTTCCGTGGGTTCCTGCAGAGTTCTGCAAGTGCCCGCAAGGGCCTGTAGGGGCGCACAGTGTTTCTGCCAGGTTCCGTAGAGTTCCGTAGGGGCCATATTTTTCTGTAGTGGCTGGTAGTATTCTGTAGGGGTCTGTAGGTTTCCGTAGGCGCCTACAGTGTTCTGTAGGAGCCCATAGGGTTTTAGTGAGGTTCCGTTGTGTTGCTAAGGGTCTTGTAGAGTGCTGTCGGGTCCTGGAGTATTCTGTAGGGTTCCAGAGGGGCTCGTAGGGTTCCGTCGAAATCTGTAGGGTTCCCTAGGGGCCCATAGAGTCCCGTAGATTGCCGTAGGGACCTGTAGGGTTGTGTAAGTGCTCGCAGGGGTTGGTAGGAGCTTGTAGGGTTCCATAAGTTTCCAGAGGGTTGTGTAGGGTTCCGTAGGGGCCTGTGGTGTTCCCTAAGGGCCTGTAGAGTCTCGTACGGTTCCGTAGGGGCCTGTGGTGTTCCCTAGGGGCCTGTAGAGTCTCGTACAGTTCCGTAGGGTCCTGTAGGTTTCCATAAGTGCCCGCAGAGGTCTGAAGGGGCCCGTACTGTGCCGTAAGGATCCATAGGGCTCCGTAGAGCTTCGTAGGTTCCCTAGAGGCCTGTGGAGTACCGCAGGAGCCAGTAGTGTTCTGTAGGGGCCCGTAGGGTTCCTTCCATAGGAGCTGGCAGTGTTCCGTAGGGTCCTCTAGGGTTGAGTAAGTGCCCGCAGGAGTCTGTAGGAATCCGTGGGATTCTGTAAGATTCTGGAGGGTTCTGCAGGGTTCCGTAGGGGCCCGTAGAGTTCCATAGTGGCTGGTAAAGTTCCCTAGGGCCCTGTACCGTTCCGTAACTGCCTGCAAGGGTCTTTAGGCTTCCGTAGGGGCTGGTAGGGTTCCATAAAGTTCCGTGGGTTCCTGCAGAGTTCTGCAAGTGCCCGCAAGGGCCTGTAGGGGCGCACAGTGTTTCTGCCAGGTTCCGTAGAGTTCCGTAGGGGCCATATTTTTCTGTAGTGGCTGGTAGTATTCTGTAGGGGTCTGTAGGTTTCCGTAAGCGCCTACAGTGTTCTGTAGGAGCCCATAGGGTTTTAGTGAGGTTCCGTTGTGTTGCTAAGGGTCTTGTAGAGTGCTGTCGGGT
Source organism: Numenius arquata (assembly GCF_964106895.1). NCBI lineage: Eukaryota > Metazoa > Chordata > Aves > Charadriiformes > Scolopacidae > Numenius > Numenius arquata. Next base: position 57,518 of record NW_027415432.1, on the reverse strand, counting down.
CCTGGAGTATTCTGTAGGGTTCCAGAGGGCCTTGTAGGGTTCCGTCGAAATCTGAAGGGTTCCCTAGGGGCCCGTAGAGTCCCGTAGATTGCCGTAGGGACCTGTAGGGTTGTGTAAGTGCTCACAGGGGTTGGTAGGAGCTTGTAGGGTTCCATAAGTTTCCAGAGGGTTGTGTAGGGTTCCGTAGGGGCCTGTGGTGTTCCCTAAGGGCCTGTAGAGTCTCGTACGGTTCCGTAGGGGCCTGTGGTGTTCCCTAGGGGCCTGTAGAGTCTCGTACAGTTCCGTAGGGTCCTGTAGGTTTCCATAAGTGCCCGCAGAGGTCTGAAGGGGCCCGTACTGTGCCGTAAGGATCCATAGGGCTCCGTAGAGCTTCGTAGGTTCCCTAGAGGCCTGTGGAGTACCGCAGGAGCCAGTAGTGTTCTGTAGGGGCCCGTAGGGTTCCTTCCATAGGAGCTGGCAGTGTTCCGTAGGGTCCTCTAGGGTTGAGTAAGTGCCCGCAGGAGTCTGTAGGAATCCGTGGGATTCTGTAAGGTTCTGGAGGGTTCTGCAGGGTTCCGTAGGGGCCCGTAGAGTTCCGTAGTGGCTGGTAAAGTTCCCTAGGGCCCTGTACCGTTCCGTAACTGCCTGCAAGGGTCTTTAGGCTTCCGTAGGGGCTGGTAGGGTTCCATAAAGTTCCGTGGGTTCCTGCAGAGTTCTGCAAGTGCCCGCAAGGGCCTCTAGGGGCCCACAGTGTTTCTGCCAGGTTCCGTAGAGTTCCGTAGGGGCCATATTTTTCTGTAGTGGCTGGTAGTATTCTGTAGGGGTCTGTGGGGTTCCGTAGGCGCCTACAGTGTTCTGTAGGAGCCCATAGGGTTTTAGTGAGGTTCCGTTGTGTTGCTAAGGGTCTTGTAGAGTGCTGTCGGGTCCTGGAGTATTCTGTAGGGTTCCAGAGGGGCTCGTAGGGTTCCATCGAAATCTACAGGGTTCCCTAGGGGCCCATAGAGTCCCGTAGATTTCCGTAGGGACCTGTAGGGTTGTGTAAGTGCCCGCAGGGGTTGGTAGGAGTCTGTGGGATTCTGTAAGGTTCTGGAGGGTTCTGCAGGGTTCCGTAAGGACCCGTAGAGTTCCGTAGTGGCTGGTAAAGTTCCGTAGGGCCCTGTGGGGTTCTGTATGGACCTGTAGGGTTCCGTAGGGGCCTGCAGGGTTCCGTAAGTGCCCGCAGGTGTCTGTACGGTTCCGTAGAGGTCTGTAGTGTTCCATAGGCACCTGCAGTGTTCTGTAGGAGCCCATAGGGTTTTAGTGAGGTTCCGTTGTGTTGCTAAGGGTCTTGTAGAGTGCTGTCGGGTCCTGGAGTATTCTGTAGGGTTCCAGAGGGCCTCATAGGGTTCCATCGAAATCTATAGGGTTCCCTAGGGGCCCATAGAGTCCCGTAGATTTCCGTAGGGACCTGTAGGGTTGTGTAAGTGCCCGCAGAAGTCTGTAGGAGTCTGTGGGATTCTGTAAGGTTCTGGAGGGTTCTGCAGGGTTCCGTAGGGACGCGTAGAGTTCCGTAGTGGCTGGTAAAGTTCCATAGGGCCCTGTGGGGTTCTGTATGGACCTGTAGGGTTCCGTAGGGGCCTGCAGTGTTCCGTAAGTGCCCGCAGGTGTCTGTAGGGTTCCGTAGGGGTCTCTAGGGTTCCGTAGGCACCTGCAGTGTTCTGTAGGAGCCCACAGGGTTTTAGTGAGGTTCCGTTGTGTTGCTAAGGGTCTTGTAGAGTGCTGTCGGGTCCTGGAGTATTCTGTAGGGTTCCAGAGGGGCTGGTAGGGTTCCGTCAAAATCTGAAGGGTTCCCTAGGGGCCCGTAGAGTCCCGTAGATTTCCGTAGGGGCCTGTAGGGTTATGAAAGTGCCCGCAGGGGTTGGTAGGAGCTTGTAGGGTGCCATATGTTTCCAGAGGGTTGTGTAGGGTTCCGTAGGGGCCTGTGGTGTTCCCTAGGGGCCTGTAGAGTCTCGTACAGTTTCGGTAGGGTCCTGTAGGTTTCCATAAGCGCCTGCAGAGGTCTGAAGGGGCCCGTACTGTTCCGTAAGGATCCATAGGGTTCCGTAGAGCTTCGTAGGTTCCCTAGAGGCCTGTGGAGTACCGCAGGAGCCAGTAGTGTTCCGTAGGGTCCTCTAGGGTTGAGTAAGTGCCCGCAGGAGTCTGTAGGAATCCGTGGGATTCTGTAAGGTTCTGGAGGGTTCTGCAGGGTTCCGCAGGGGCCCGTAGAGTTCCGTAGTGGCTGGTAAAGTTCCCTAGGGCCCTGTACCGTTCCGTAACTGCCTGCAAGGGTCTTTAGGCTTCCGTAGGGGCTGGTAGGGTTCCATAAAGTTCCGTGGGTTCCTGCAGAGTTCTGCAAGTGCCCGCAAGGGCCTCTAGGGGCCCACAGTGTTTCTGCCAGGTTCCGTAGAGTTCCGTAGGGGCCATATTTTTCTGTAGGGGTCTGTAGGTTTCCGTAGGCGCCTACAGTGTTCTGTAGGAGCCCATAGGGTTTTAGTGAGGTTCCGTTGTGTTGCTAAGGGTCTTGTAGAGTGCTGTCGGGTCCTGGAGTATTCTGTAGGGTTCCAGAGGGGCTCGTAGGGTTCCGTCGAAATCTGTAGGGTTCCCTAGGGGCCCATAGAGTCCCGTAGATTGCCGTAGGGACCTGTAGGGTTGTGTAAGTGCTCGCAGGGGTTGGTAGGAGCTTGTAGGGTTCCATAAGTTTCCAGAGGGTTGTGTAGGGTTCCGTAGGGGCCTGTGGTGTTCCCTAAGGGCCTGTAGAGTCTCGTACGGTTCCGTAGGGGCCTGTGGTGTTCCCTAGGGGCCTGTAGAGTCTCGTACAGTTCCGTAGGGTCCTGTAGGTTTCCATAAGCGCCCGCAGAGGTCTGAAGGGGCCCGTACTGTTCCGTAAGGATCCATAGGGTTCCGTAGAGCTTCGTAGGTTCCCTAGAGGCCTCTGGAGTACCGCAGGAGCCAGTAGTGTTCCGTAGGGTCCTCTAGGGTTGAGTAAGTGCCCGCAGGAGTCTGTAGGAATCCGTGGAATTCTGTAAGGTTCTGGAGGGTTCTGCAGGGTTCCGTAGGGGCCCGTAGAGTTCCGTAGTGGCTGGTAAAGTTCCCTAGGGCCCTGTACCGTTCCGTAACTGCCTGCAAGGGTCTTTAGGCTTCCGTAGGGGCTGGTAGGGTTCCATAAAGTTCCGTGGGTTCCTGCAGAGTTCTGCAAGTGCCCGCAAGGGCCTCTAGGGGCCCACAGTGTTTCTGCCAGGTTCCGTAGAGTTCCGTAGGGGCCATATTTTTCTGTAGTGGCTGGTAGTATTCTGTAGGGGTCTGTAGGTTTCGGTAGGCACCTGCAGTGTTCTGTAGGAGCCCATAGGGTTTTAGTGAGGTTCCGTTGTGTTGCTAAGGGTCTTGTAGAGTGCTGTCGGGTCCTGGAGTATTCTGTAGGGTTCCAGAGGGCCTTGTAGGGTTCCGTCGAAATCTGAAGGGTTCCCTAGGGGCCCGTAGAGTCCCGTAGATTGCCGTAGGGACCTGTAGGGTTGTGTAAGTGCTCACAGGGGTTGGTAGGAGCTTGTAGGGTTCCATAAGTTTCCAGAGGGTTGTGTAGGGTTCCGTAGGGGCCTGTGGTGTTCCCTAAGGGCCTGTAGAGTCTCGTACGGTTCCGTAGGGGCATGTGGTGTTCCCTAGGGGCCTGTAGAGTCTCGTACAGTTCCGTAGGGTCCTGTAGGTTTCCATAAGCGCCCGCAGAGGTCTGAAGGGGCCCGTACTGTGCCATAAGGATCCATAGGGCTCCGTAGAGCTTCGTAGGTTCCCTAGAGGCCTGTGGAGTACCGCAGGAGCCAGTAGTGTTCTGTAGGGGCCCGTAGGGTTCCTTCCATAGGAGCTGGCAGTGTTCCGTAGGGTCCTCTAGGGTTGAGTAAGTGCCCGCAGGAGTCTGTAGGAATCCGTGGGATTCTGTAAGGTTCTGGAGGGTTCTGCAGGGTTCCGTAGGGGCCCGTAGAGTTCCGTAGTGGCTGGTAAAGTTCCCTAGGGCCCTGTACCGTTCCGTAACTGCCTGCAAGGGTCTTTAGGCTTCCGTAGGGGCTGGTAGGGTTCCATAAAGTTCCGTGGGTTCCTGCAGAGTTCTGCAAGTGCCCGCAAGGGCCTGTAGGGGCGCACAGTGTTTCTGCCAGGTTCCGTAGAGTTCCGTAGGGGCCATATTTTTCTGTAGTGGCTGGTAGTATTCTGTAGGGGTCTGTAGGTTTCCGTAGGCGCCTACAGTGTTCTGTAGGAGCCCATAGGGTTTTAGTGAGGTTCCGTTGTGTTGCTAAGGGTCTTGTAGAGTGCTGTCGGGTCCTGGAGTATTCTGTAGGGTTCCAGAGGGGCTCGTAGGGTTCCATCGAAATCTACAGGGTTCCCTAGGGGCCCATAGAGTCCCGTAGATTTCCGTAGGGACCTGTAGGGTTGTGTAAGTGCCCGCAGGGGTTGGTAGGAGTCTGTGGGATTCTGTAAGGTTCTGGAGGGTTCTGCAGGGTTCCGTAAGGACCCGTAGAGTTCCGTAGTGGCTGGTAAAGTTCCGTAGGGCCCTGTGGGGTTCTGTATGGACCTGTAGGGTTCCGTAGGGGCCTGCAGGGTTTCGTAAGTGCCCGCAGGTGTCTGTAGGGTTCCGTAGGGGTCTGTAGGCTTCCATAGGCACCTGCAGTGTTCTGTAGGAGCCCATAGGGTTTTAGTGAGATTCCGTTGTGTTGCTAAGGGTCTTGTAGAGTGCTGTCGGGTCCTGGAGTATTCTGTAGGGTTCCAGAGGGCCTCATAGGGTTCCATCGAAATCTATAGGGTTCCCTAGGGGCCCATAGAGTCCCGTAGATTTCCGTAGGGACCTGTAGGGTTGTGTAAGTGCCCGCAGAAGTCTGTAGGAGTCTGTGGGATTCTGTAAGGTTCTGGAGGGTTCTGCAGGGTTCCGTAGGGACCCGTAGAGTTCCGTAGTGGCTGGTAAAGTTCCATAGGGCCCTGTGGGGTTCTGTATGGACCTGTAGGGTTCCGTAGGGGCCTGCAGTGTTCCGTAAGTGCCCGCAGGTGTCTGTAGGGTTCCGTAGGGGTCTCTAGGGTTCCGTAGGCACCTGCAGTGTTCTGTAGGAGCCCACAGGGTTTTAGTGAGGTTCCGTTGTGTTGCTAAGGGTCTTGTAGAGTGCTGTCGGGTCCTGGAGTATTCTGTAGGGTTCCAGAGGGGCTGGTAGGGTTCCGTCAAAATCTGAAGGGTTCCCTAGGGGCCCGTAGAGTCCCGTAGATTTCCGTAGGGGCCTGTAGGGTTATGAAAGTGCCCGCAGGGGTTGGTAGGAGCTTGTAGGGTGCCATATGTTTCCGGAGGGTTGTGTAGGGTTCCGTAGGGGCCTGTGGTGTTCCCTAGGGGCCTGTAGAGTCTCGTACAGTTTCGGTAGGGTCCTGTAGGTTTCCATAAGCGCCTGCAGAGGTCTGAAGGGGCCCGTACTGTTCCGTAAGGATCCATAGGGTTCCGTAGAGCTTCGTAGGTTCCCTAGAGGCCTGTGGAGTACCGCAGGAGCCAGTAGTGTTCCGTAGGGTCCTCTAGGGTTGAGTAAGTGCCCGCAGGAGTCTGTAGGAATCCGTGGGATTCTGTAAGGTTCTGGAGGGTTCTGCAGGGTTCCGCAGGGGCCCGTAGAGTTCCGTAGTGGCTGGTAAAGTTCCCTAGGGCCCTGTACCGTTCCGTAACTGCCTGCAAGGGTCTTTAGGCTTCCGTAGGGGCTGGTAGGGTTCCATAAAGTTCCGTGGGTTCCTGCAGAGTTCTGCAAGTGCCCGCAAGGGCCTGTAGGGGCCCACAGTGTTTCTGCCAGGTTCCGTAGAGTTCCGTAGGGGCCATATTTTTCTGTAGTGGCTGGTAGTATTCTGTAGGGGTCTGTAGGTTTCCGTAGGCGCCTACAGTGTTCTGTAGGAGCCCATAGGGTTTTAGTGAGGTTCCGTTGTGTTGCTAAGGGTCTTGTAGAGTGCTGTCGGGTCCTGGAGTATTCTGTAGGGTTCCAGAGGGGCTCGTAGGGTTCCGTCGAAATCTGTAGGGTTCCCTAGGGGCCCATAGAGTCCCGTAGATTGCCGTAGGGACCTGTAGGGTTGTGTAAGTGCTCGCAGGGGTTGGTAGGAGCTTGTAGGGTTCCATAAGTTTCCAGAGGGTTGTGTAGGGTTCCGTAGGGGCCTGTGGTGTTCCCTAAGGGCCTGTAGAGTCTCGTACGGTTCCGTAGGGGCCTGTGGTGTTCCCTAGGGGCCTGTAGAGTCTCGTACAGTTCCGTAGGGTCCTGTAGGTTTCCATAAGCGCCCGCAGAGGTCTGAAGGGGCCCGTACTGTGCCGTAAGGATCCATAGGGCTCCGTAGAGCTTCGTAGGTTCCCTAGAGGCCTCTGGAGTACCGCAGGAGCCAGTAGTGTTCTGTAGGGGCCCGTAGGGTTCCTTCCATAGGAGCTGGCAGTGTTCCGTAGGGTCCTCTAGGGTTGAGTAAGTGCCCGCAGGAGTCTGTAGGAATCCGTGGGATTCTGTAAGATTCTGGAGGGTTCTGCAGGGTTCCGTAGGGGCCCGTAGAGTTCCATAGTGGCTGGTAAAGTTCCCTAGGGCCCTGTACCGTTCTGTAACTGCCTGCAAGGGTCTTTAGGCTTCCGTAGGGGCTGGTAGGGTTCCATAAAGTTCCGTGGGTTCCTGCAGAGTTCTGCAAGTGCCCGCAAGGGCCTGTAGGGGCCCACAGTGTTTCTGCCAGGTTCCGTAGAGTTCCGTAGGGGCCATATTTTTCTGTAGTGGCTGGTAGTATTCTGTAGGGGTCTGTAGGTTTCCGTAGGCGCCTACAGTGTTCTGTAGGAGCCCATAGGGTTTTAGTGAGGTTCCGTTGTGTTGCTAAGGGTCTTGTAGAGTGCTGTCGGGTCCTGGAGTATTCTGTAGGGTTCCAGAGGGCCTTGTAGGGTTCCGTCGAAATCTGAAGGGTTCCCTAGGGGCCCGTAGAGTCCCGTAGATTGCCGTAGGGACCTGTAGGGTTGTGTAAGTGCTCACAGGGGTTGGTAGGAGCTTGTAGGGTTCCATAAGTTTCCAGAGGGTTGTGTAGGGTTCCGTAGGGGCCTGTGGTGTTCCCTAAGGGCCTGTAGAGTCTCGTACGGTTCCGTAGGGGCCTGTGGTGTTCCCTAGGGGCCTGTAGAGTCTCGTACAGTTCCGTAGGGTCCTGTAGGTTTCCATAAGTGCCCGCAGAGGTCTGAAGGGGCCCGTACTGTGCCGTAAGGATCCATAGGGCTCCGTAGAGCTTCGTAGGTTCCCTAGAGGCCTCTGGAGTACCGCAGGAGCCAGTAGTGTTCTGTAGGGGCCCGTAGGGTTCCTTCCATAGGAGCTGGCAGTGTTCCGTAGGGTCCTCTAGGGTTGAGTAAGTGCCCACAGGAGTCTGTAGGAATCCGTGGGATTCTGTAAGGTTCTGGAGGGTTCTGCAGGGTTCTGTAGGGGCCCGTAGAGTTCCGTAGTGGCTGGTAAAGTTCCCTAGGGCCCTGTACCGTTCCGTAACTGCCTGCAAGGGTCTTTAGGCTTCCGTAGGGGCTGGTAGGGTTCCATAAAGTTCCGTGGGTTCCTGCAGAGTTCTGCAAGTGCCCGCAAGGGCCTGTAGGGGCCCACAGTGTTTCTGCCAGGTTCCGTAGAGTTCCGTAGGGGCCATATTTTTCTGTAGTGGCTGGTAGTATTCTGTAGGGGTCTGTAGGTTTCCGTAGGCACCTACAGTGTTCTGTAGGAGCCCATAGGGTTTTAGTGAGGTTCCGTTGTGTTGCTAAGGGTCTTGTAGAGTGCTGTCGGGTCCTGGAGTATTCTGTAGGGTTCCAGAGGGCCTCATAGGGTTCCATCGAAATCTATAGGGTTCCCTAGGGGCCCATAGAGTCCCGTAGATTTCCGTAGGGACCTGTAGGGTTGTGTAAGTGCCCGCAGAAGTCTGTAGGAGTCTGTGGGATTCTGTAAGGTTCCGGAGGGTTCTGCAGGGTTCCGTAGGGGCCCGTAGAGTTCCGTAGTGGCTGGTAAAGTTCCGTAGGGCCCTGTGGGGTTCTGTATGGACCTGTAGGGTTCCGTAGGGGCCTGCAGGGTTCCGTAAGTGCCCGCAGGTGTCTGTAGGGTTCCGTAGGGGTCTGTAGGGTTCCGTAGGCACCTGCAGTGTTCTGTAGGAGCCCACAGGGTTTTAGTGAGGTTCCGTTGTGTTGCTAAGGGTCTTGTAGAGTGCTGTCGGGTCCTGGAGTATTCTGTAGGGTTCCAGAGGGGCTGGTAGGGTTCCGTCGAAATCTGAAGGGTTCCCTAGGGGCCCGTAGAGTCCCGTAGATTTCCGTAGGGGCCTGTAGGGTTATGAAAGTGCCCGCAGGGGTTGGTAGGAGCTTGTAGGGTGCCATATGTTTCCGGAGGGTTGTGTAGGGTTCCGTAGGGGCCTGTGGTGTTCCCTAGGGGCCTGTAGAGTCTCGTACAGTTTCGGTAGGGTCCTGTAGGTTTCCATAAGCGCCCGCAGAGGTCTGAAGGGGCCCATACTGTTCCGTAAGCATCCATAGGGTTCCATAGAGCTTCGTAGGTTCCCTAGAGGCCTGTGGAGTACCGTAGGAGCCAGTAGTGTTCCGTAGGGTCCTCTAGGGTTGAGTAAGTGCCCGCAGGAGTCTGTAGGAATCCGTGGGATTCTGTAAGGTTCTGGAGGGTTCTGCAGGGTTCCGTAGGGGCACCTAGAGTTCCGTAGTGGCTGGTAAAGTTCCCTAGGGCCCTGTACCGTTCCGTAATTGCCTGCAAGGGTCTTTAGGCTTCCGTAGGGGCTGGTAGGGTTCCATAAAGTTCCGTGGGTTCCTGCAGAGTTCTGCAAGTGCCCGCAAGGGCCTGTAGGGGCGCACAGTGTTTCTGCCAGGTTCCGTAGAGTTCCGTAGGGGCCATATTTTTCTGTAGTGGCTGGTAGTATTCTGTAGGGGTCTGTAGGTTTCCGTAGGCGCCTACAGTGTTCTGTAGGAGCCCATAGGGTTTTAGTGAGGTTCCGTTGTGTTGCTAAGGGTCTTGTAGAGTGCTGTCGGGTCCTGGAGTATTCTGTAGGGTTCCAGAGGGGCTCGTAGGGTTCCATCGAAATCTATAGGGTTCCCTAGGGGCCCATAGAGTCCCGTAGATTTCCGTAGGGACCTGTAGGGTTGTGTAAGTGCCCGCAGAAGTCTGTAGGAGTCTGTGGGATTCTGTAAGGTTCCGGAGGGTTCTGCAGGGTTCCGTAGGGGCCCGTAGAGTTCCGTAGTGGCTGGTAAAGTTCCGTAGGGCCCTGTGGGGTTCTGTATGGACCTGTAGGGTTCCGTAGGGGCCTGCAGGGTTCCGTAAGTGCCCGCAGGTGTCTGTAGGGTTCCGTAGGGGTCTGTAGGGTTCCATAGGCACCTGCAGTGTTCTGTAGGAGCCCACAGGGTTTTAGTGAGGTTCCGTTGTGTTGCTAAGGGTCTTGTAGAGTGCTGTCGGGTCCTGGAGTATTCTGTAGGGTTCCAGAGGGCCTCGTAGGGTTCCGTCGAAATCTGAAGGGTTCCCTAGGGGCCCGTAGAGTCCCGTAGATTTCCGTAGGGGCCTGTAGGGTTATGAAAGTGCCCGCAGAAGTCTGTAGGAGTCTGTGGGATTCTGTCAGATTCCGGAGGGTTCTGCAGGGTTCCGTAGGGACCCGTAGAGTTCCGTAGTGGCTGGTAAAGTTCCGTAGGGCCCTGTGGGGTTCTGTATGGACCTGTAGGGTTCCGTAGGGGCCTGCAGGGTTCCGTAATTGCCCGCAGGTGTCTGTAGGGTTCCGTAGGGGTCTCTAGGGTTCCGTAGGCACCTGCAGTGTTCTGTAGGAGCCCACAGGGTTTTAGTGAGGTTCCGTTGTGTTGCTAAGGGTCTTGTAGAGTGCTGTCGGGTCCTGGAGTATTCTGTAGGGTTCCAGAGGGGCTGGTAGGGTTCCGTCGAAATCTGAAGGGTTCCCTAGGGGCCCGTAGAGTCCCGTAGATTTCCGTAGGGGCCTGTAGGGTTATGAAAGTGCCCGCAGAAGTCTGTAGGAGTCTGTGGGATTCTGTCAGATTCCGGAGGGTTCTGCAGGGTTCCGTAGGGACCCGTAGAGTTCCGTAGTGGCTGGTAAAGTTCCGTAGGGCCCTGTGGGGTTCTGTATGGACCTGTAGGGTTCCGTAGGGGCCTGCAGGGTTCCGTAATTGCCCGCAGGTGTCTGTAGGGTTCCGTAGGGGTCTCTAGGGTTCCGTAGGCACCTGCAGTGTTCTGTAGGAGCCCACAGGGTTTTAGTGAGGTTCCGTTGTGTTGCTAAGGGTCTTGTAGAGTGCTGTCGGGTCCTGGAGTATTCTGTAGGGTTCCAGAGGGGCTGGTAGGGTTCCGTCGAAATCTGAAGGGTTCCCTAGGGGCCCGTAGAGTCCCGTAGATTTCCGTAGGGGCCTGTAGGGTTATGAAAGTGCCCGCAGGGGTTGGTAGGAGCTTGTAGGGTGCCATATGTTTCCGGAGGGTTGTGTAGGGTTCCGTAGGGGCCTGTGGTGTTCCCTAGGGGCCTGTAGAGTCTCGTACAGTTTCGGTAGGGTCCTGTAGGTTTCCATAAGTGCCCGCAGAGGTCTGAAGGGGCCCGTACTGTTCCGTAAGCATCCATAGGGTTCCATAGAGCTTCGTAGGTTCCCTAGAGGCCTGTGGAGTACCGTAGGAGCCAGTAGTGTTCCGTAGGGTCCTCTAGGGTTGAGTAAGTGCCCGCAGGAGTCTGTAGGAATCCGTGGGATTCTGTAAGGTTCTGGAGGGTTCTGCAGGGTTCCGTAGGGGCCCGTAGAGTTCCGTAGTGGCTGGTAAAGTTCCCTAGGGCCCTGTACCGTTCCGTAACTGCCTGCAAGGGTCTTTAGGCTTCCGTAGGGGCTGGTAGGGTTCCATAAAGTTCCGTGGGTTCCTGCAGAGTTCTGCAAGTGCCCGCAAGGGCCTGTAGGGGCCCACAGTGTTTCTGCCAGGTTCCGTAGAGTTCCGTAGGGGCCATATTTTTCTGTAGTGGCTGGTAGTATTCTGTAGGGGTCTGTAGCTTTCGGTAGGCACCTGCAGTGTTCTGTAGGAGCCCATAGGGTTTTAGTGAGGTTCCGTTGTGTTGCTAAGGGTCTTGTAGAGTGCTGTCGGGTCCTGGAGTATTCTGTAGGGTTCCAGAGGGGCTCGTAGGGTTCCGTCGAAATCTGTAGGGTTCCCTAGGGGCCCATAGAGTCCCGTAGATTTCCGTAGGGACCTGTAGGGTTGTGTAAGTACCTGCAGAAGTCTGTAGGAGTCTGTGGGATTCTGTAAGGTTCCGGAGGGTTCTGCAGGGTTCCGTAGGGGCCCGTAGAGTTCCGTAGTGGCTGGTAAAGTTCCGTAGGGCCCTGTGGGGTTCTGTATGGACCTGTAGAGTTCCGTAAGGGCCTGCAGGGTTCCGTAAGTGCCCGCAGGTGTCTGTAGGGTTCCGTAGGGGTCTCTAGGGTTCCGTAGGCACCTGCAGTGTTCTGTAGGAGCCCATAGGGTTTTAGTGAGGTTCCGTTGTGTTGCTAAGGGTCTTGTAGAGTGCTGTCGGGTCCTGGAGTATTCTGTAGGGTTCCAGAGGGGCTCGTAGGGTTCCGTCGAAATCTGTAGGGTTCCCTAGGGGCCCATAGAGTCCCGTAGATTGCCGTAGGGACCTGTAGGGTTGTGTAAGTACCTGCAGAAGTCTGTAGGAGTCTGTGGGATTCTGTAAGGTTCCGGAGGGTTCTGCAGGGTTCCGTAGGGGCCCGTAGAGTTCCGTAGTGGCTGGTAAAGTTCCGTAGGGCCCTGTGGGGTTCTGTATGGACCTGTAGAGTTCCGTAAGGGCCTGCAGGGTTCCGTAAGTGCCCGCAGGTGTCTGTAGGGTTCCGTAGGGGTCTCTAGGGTTCCGTAGGCACCTGCAGTGTTCTGTAGGAGCCCATAGGGTTTTAGTGAGGTTCCGTTGTGTTGCTAAGGGTCTTGTAGAGTGCTGTCGGGTCCTGGAGTATTCTGTAGGGTTCCAGAGGGGCTCGTAGGGTTCCATCGAAATCTATAGGGTTCCCTAGGGGCCCATAGAGTCCCGTAGATTTCCGTAGGGACCTGTAGGGTTGTGTAAGTGCCCGCAGAAGTCTGTAGGAGTCTGTGGGATTCTGTCAGATTCCGGAGGGTTCTGCAGGGTTCCGTAGGGACCCGTAGAGTTCCGTAGTGGCTGGTAAAGTTCCGTAGGGCCCTGTGGGGTTCTGTATGGACCTGTAGAGTTCCGTAGGGGCCTGCAGGGTTCCGTAAGTGCCCGCAGGTGTCTGTAGGGTTCCGTAGGGGTCTCTAGGGTTCCGTAGGCACCTGCAGTGTTCTGTAGGAGCCCACAGGGTTTTAGTGAGGTTCCGTTGTGTTGCTAAGGGTCTTGTAGAGTGCTGTCGGGTCCTGGAGTATTCTGTAGGGTTCCAGAGGGGCTGGTAGGGTTCCGTCGAAATCTGAAGGGTTCCCTAGGGGCCCGTAGAGTCCCGTAGATTTCCGTAGGGGCCTGTAGGGTTATGAAAGTGCCCGCAGGGGTTGGTAGGAGCTTGTAGGGTGCCATATGTTTCCGGAGGGTTGTGTAGGGTTCCGTAGGGGCCTGTGGTGTTCCCTAGGGGCCTGTAGAGTCTCGTACAGTTTCGGTAGGGTCCTGTAGGTTTCCATAAGCGCCCGCAGAGGTCTGAAGGGGCCCGTACTCTTCCGTAAGGATCCATAGGGTTCCGTAGAGCTTCGTAGGTTCCCTAGAGGCCTGTGGAGTACCGCAGGAGCCAGTAGTGTTCCGTAGGGTCCTCTAGGGTTGAGTAAGTGCCCGCAGGAGTCTGTAGGAATCCGTGGGATTCTGTAAGATTCTGGAGGGTTCTGCAGGGTTCCGTAGGGGCCCGTAGAGTTCCATAGTGGCTGGTAAAGTTCCCTAGGGCCCTGTACCGTTCTGTAACTGCCTGCAAGGGTCTTTAGGCTTCCGTAGGGGCTGGTAGGGTTCCATAAAGTTCCGTGGGTTCCTGCAGAGTTCTGCAAGTGCCCGCAAGGGCCTGTAGGGGCCCACAGTGTTTCTGCCAGGTTCCGTAGAGTTCCGTAGGGGCCATATTTTTCTGTAGTGGCTGGTAGTATTCTGTAGGGGTCTGTAGGTTTCCGTAGGCGCCTACAGTGTTCTGTAGGAGCCCATAGGGTTTTAGTGAGGTTCCGTTGTGTTGCTAAGGGTCTTGTAGAGTGCTGTCGGGTCCTGGAGTATTCTGTAGGGTTCCAGAGGGCCTTGTAGGGTTCCGTCGAAATCTGAAGGGTTCCCTAGGGGCCCGTAGAGTCCCGTAGATTGCCGTAGGGACCTGTAGGGTTGTGTAAGTGCTCACAGGGGTTGGTAGGAGCTTGTAGGGTTCCATAAGTTTCCAGAGGGTTGTGTAGGGTTCCGTAGGGGCCTGTGGTGTTCCCTAAGGGCCTGTAGAGTCTCGTACGGTTCCGTAGGGGCCTGTGGTGTTCCCTAGGGGCCTGTAGAGTCTCGTACAGTTCCGTAGGGTCCTGTAGGTTTCCATAAGTGCCCGCAGAGGTCTGAAGGGGCCCGTACTGTGCCGTAAGGATCCATAGGGCTCCGTAGAGCTTCGTAGGTTCCCTAGAGGCCTGTGGAGTACCGCAGGAGCCAGTAGTGTTCTGTAGGGGCCCGTAGGGTTCCTTCCATAGGAGCTGGCAGTGTTCCGTAGGGTCCTCTAGGGTTGAGTAAGTGCCCGCAGGAGTCTGTAGGAATCCGTGGGATTCTGTAAGGTTCTGGAGGGTTCTGCAGGGTTCCGTAGGGGCCCGTAGAGTTCCGTAGTGGCTGGTAAAGTTCCCTAGGGCCCTGTACCGTTCCGTAACTGCCTGCAAGGGTCTTTAGGCTTCCGTAGGGGCTGGTAGGGTTCCATAAAGTTCCGTGGGTTCCTGCAGAGTTCTGCAAGTGCCCGCAAGGGCCTCTAGGGGCCCACAGTGTTTCTGCCAGGTTCCGTAGAGTTCCGTAGGGGCCATATTTTTTCTGTAGTGGCTGGTAGTATTCTGTAGGGGTCTGTAGGTTTCCGTAGGCACCTACAGTGTTCTGTAGGAGCCCATAGGGTTTTAGTGAGGTTCCGTTGTGTTGCTAAGGGTCTTGTAGAGTGCTGTCGGGTCCTGGAGTATTCTGTAGGGTTCCAGAGGGCCTCATAGGGTTCCATCGAAATCTATAGGGTTCCCTAGGGGCCCATAGAGTCCCGTAGATTTCCGTAGGGACCTGTAGGGTTGTGTAAGTGCCCGCAGAAGTCTGTAGGAGTCTGTGGGATTCTGTAAGGTTCCGGAGGGTTCTGCAGGGTTCCGTAGGGGCCCGTAGAGTTCCGTAGTGGCTGGTAAAGTTCCGTAGGGCCCTGTGGGGTTCTGTATGGACCTGTAGGGTTCCGTAGGGGCCTGCAGGGTTCCGTAAGTGCCCGCAGGTGTCTGTAGGGTTCCGTAGGGGTCTCTAGGGTTCCGTAGGCACCTGCAGTGTTCTGTAGGAGCCCATAGGGTTTTAGTGAGGTTCCGTTGTGTTGCTAAGGGTCTTGTAGAGTGCTGTCGGGTCCTGGAGTATTCTGTAGGGTTCCAGAGGGCCTCATAGGGTTCCATCGAAATCTATAGGGTTCCCTAGGGGCCCGTAGAGTCCCGTAGATTGCCGTAGGGACCTGTAGGGTTGTGTAAGTGCTCACAGGGGTTGGTAGGAGCTTGTAGGGTTCCATAAGTTTCCAGAGGGTTGTGTAGGGTTCCGTAGGGGCCTGTGGTGTTCCCTAAGGGCCTGTAGAGTCTCGTACGGTTCCGTAGGGGCCTGTGGTGTTCCCTAGGGGCCTGTAGAGTCTCGTACAGTTCCGTAGGGTCCTGTAGGTTTCCATAAGTGCCCGCAGAGGTCTGAAGGGGCCCGTACTGTGCCGTAAGGATCCATAGGGCTCCGTAGAGCTTCGTAGGTTCCCTAGAGGCCTCTGGAGTACCGCAGGAGCCAGTAGTGTTCTGTAGGGGCCCGTAGGGTTCCTTCCATAGGAGCTGGCAGTGTTCCGTAGGGTCCTCTAGGGTTGAGTAAGTGCCCGCAGGAGTCTGTAGGAATCCGTGGGATTCTGTAAGGTTCTGGAGGGTTCTGCAGGGTTCCGTAGGGGCCCGTAGAGTTCCGTAGTGGCTGGTAAAGTTCCCTAGGGCCCTGTACCGTTCCGTAACTGCCTGCAAGGGTCTTTAGGCTTCCGTAGGGGCTGGTAGGGTTCCATAAAGTTCCGTGGGTTCCTGCAGAGTTCTGCAAGTGCCCGCAAGGGCCTGTAGGGGCCCACAGTGTTTCTGCCAGGTTCCGTAGAGTTCCGTAGGGGCCATATTTTTCTGTAGTGGCTGGTAGTATTCTGTAGGGGTCTGTAGGTTTCCGTAGGCACCTACAGTGTTCTGTAGGAGCCCATAGGGTTTTAGTGAGGTTCCGTTGTGTTGCTAAGGGTCTTGTAGAGTGCTGTCGGGTCCTGGAGTATTCTGTAGGGTTCCAGAGGGCCTCATAGGGTTCCATCGAAATCTATAGGGTTCCCTAGGGGCCCATAGAGTCCCGTAGATTTCCGTAGGGACCTGTAGGGTTGTGTAAGTGCCCGCAGAAGTCTGTAGGAGTCTGTGGGATTCTGTCAGATTCCGGAGGGTTCTGCAGGGTTCCGTAGGGGCCCGTAGAGTTCCGTAGTGGCTGGTAAAGTTCCGTAGGGCCCTGTGGGGTTCTGTATGGACCTGTAGGGTTCCGTAGGGGCCTGCAGGGTTCCGTAATTGCCCGCAGGTGTCTGTAGGGTTCCGTAGGGGTCTCTAGGGTTCCGTAGGCACCTGCAGTGTTCTGTAGGAGCCCACAGGGTTTTAGTGAGGTTCCGTTGTGTTGCTAAGGGTCTTGTAGAGTGCTGTCGGGTCCTGGAGTATTCTGTAGGGTTCCAGAGGGGCTGGTAGGGTTCCGTCGAAATCTGAAGGGTTCCCTAGGGGCCCGTAGAGTCCCGTAGATTTCCGTAGGGGCCTGTAGGGTTATGAAAGTGCCCGCAGGGGTTGGTAGGAGCTTGTAGGGTGCCATATGTTTCCGGAGGGTTGTGTAGGGTTCCGTAGGGGCCTGTGGTGTTCCCTAGGGGCCTGTAGAGTCTCGTACAGTTTCGGTAGGGTCCTGTAGGTTTCCATAAGTGCCCGCAGAGGTCTGAAGGGGCCCGTACTGTTCCGTAAGCATCCATAGGGTTCCATAGAGCTTCGTAGGTTCCCTAGAGGCCTGTGGAGTACCGTAGGAGCCAGTAGTGTTCCGTAGGGTCCTCTAGGGTTGAGTAAGTGCCCGCAGGAGTCTGTAGGAATCCGTGGGATTCTGTAAGGTTCTGGAGGGTTCTGCAGGGTTCCGTAGGGGCCCGTAGAGTTCCGTAGTGGCTGGTAAAGTTCCCTAGGGCCCTGTACCGTTCCGTAACTGCCTGCAAGGGTCTTTAGGCTTCCGTAGGGGCTGGTAGGGTTCCATAAAGTTCCGTGGGTTCCTGCAGAGTTCTGCAAGTGCCCGCAAGGGCCTGTAGGGGCCCACAGTGTTTCTGCCAGGTTCCGTAGAGTTCCGTAGGGGCCATATTTTTCTGTAGTGGCTGGTAGTATTCTGTAGGGGTCTGTAGGTTTCCGTAGGCACCTACAGTGTTCTGTAGGAGCCCATAGGGTTTTAGTGAGGTTCCGTTGTGTTGCTAAGGGTCTTGTAGAGTGCTGTCGGGTCCTGGAGTATTCTGTAGGGTTCCAGAGGGCCTCATAGGGTTCCATCGAAATCTATAGGGTTCCCTAGGGGCCCATAGAGTCCCGTAGATTTCCGTAGGGACCTGTAGGGTTGTGTAAGTGCCCGCAGAAGTCTGTAGGAGTCTGTGGGATTCTGTAAGGTTCCGGAGGGTTCTGCAGGGTTCCGTAGGGGCCCGTAGAGTTCCGTAGTGGCTGGTAAAGTTCCGTAGGGCCCTGTGGGGTTCTGTATGGACCTGTAGGGTTCCGTAGGGGCCTGCAGGGTTCCGTAAGTGCCCGCAGGTGTCTGTAGGGTTCCGTAGGGGTCTGTAGGGTTCCGTAGGCACCTGCAGTGTTCTGTAGGAGCCCACAGGGTTTTAGTGAGGTTCCGTTGTGTTGCTAAGGGTCTTGTAGAGTGCTGTCGGGTCCTGGAGTATTCTGTAGGGTTCCAGAGGGCCTCGTAGGGTTCCGTCGAAATCTGAAGGGTTCCCTAGGGGCCCGTAGAGTCCCGTAGATTTCCGTAGGGGCCTGTAGGGTTATGAAAGTGCCCGCAGAAGTCTGTAGGAGTCTGTGGGATTCTGTCAGATTCCGGAGGGTTCTGCAGGGTTCCGTAGGGACCCGTAGAGTTCCGTAGTGGCTGGTAAAGTTCCGTAGGGCCCTGTGGGGTTCTGTATGGACCTGTAGGGTTCCGTAGGGGCCTGCAGGGTTCCGTAATTGCCCGCAGGTGTCTGTAGGGTTCCGTAGGGGTCTCTAGGGTTCCGTAGGCACCTGCAGTGTTCTGTAGGAGCCCACAGGGTTTTAGTGAGGTTCCGTTGTGTTGCTAAGGGTCTTGTAGAGTGCTGTCGGGTCCTGGAGTATTCTGTAGGGTTCCAGAGGGGCTGGTAGGGTTCCGTCGAAATCTGAAGGGTTCCCTAGGGGCCCGTAGAGTCCCGTAGATTTCCGTAGGGGCCTGTAGGGTTATGAAAGTGCCCGCAGGGGTTGGTAGGAGCTTGTAGGGTGCCATATGTTTCCGGAGGGTTGTGTAGGGTTCCGTAGGGGCCTGTGGTGTTCCCTAGGGGCCTGTAGAGTCTCGTACAGTTTCGGTAGGGTCCTGTAGGTTTCCATAAGCGCCCGCAGAGGTCTGAAGGGGCCCGTACTGTTCCGTAAGGATCCATAGGGTTCCGTAGAGCTTCGTAGGTTCCCTAGAGGCCTGTGGAGTACCGCAGGAGCCAGTAGTGTTCCGTAGGGTCCTCTAGGGTTGAGTAAGTGCCCGCAGGAGTCTGTAGGAATCCGTGGGATTCTGTAAGGTTCTGGAGGGTTCTGCAGGGTTCCGTAGGGGCCCGTAGAGTTCCGTAGTGGCTGGTAAAGTTCCCTAGGGCCCTGTACCGTTCCGTAACTGCCTGCAAGGGTCTTTAGGCTTCCGTAGGGGCTGGTAGGGTTCCATAAAGTTCCGTGGGTTCCTGCAGAGTTCTGCAAGTGCCCGCAAGGGGCTGTAGGGGCCCACAGTGTTTCTGCCAGGTTCCGTAGAGTTCCGTAGGGGCCATATTTTTCTGTAGTGGCTGGTAGTATTCTGTAGGGGTCTGTAGCTTTCGGTAGGCACCTGCAGTGTTCTGTAGGAGCCCATAGGGTTTTAGTGAGGTTCCGTTGTGTTGCTAAGGGTCTTGTAGAGTGCTGTCGGGTCCTGGAGTATTCTGTAGGGTTCCAGAGGGGCTCGTAGGGTTCCGTCGAAATCTGTAGGGTTCCCTAGGGGCCCATAGAGTCCCGTAGATTTCCGTAGGGACCTGTAGGGTTGTGTAAGTACCTGCAGAAGTCTGTAGGAGTCTGTGGGATTCTGTAAGGTTCCGGAGGGTTCTGCAGGGTTCCGTAGGGGCCCGTAGAGTTCCGTAGTGGCTGGTAAAGTTCCGTAGGGCCCTGTGGGGTTCTGTATGGACCTGTAGAGTTCCGTAAGGGCCTGCAGGGTTCCGTAAGTGCCCGCAGGTGTCTGTAGGGTTCCGTAGGGGTCTCTAGGGTTCCGTAGGCACCTGCAGTGTTCTGTAGGAGCCCATAGGGTTTTAGTGAGGTTCCGTTGTGTTGCTAAGGGTCTTGTAGAGTGCTGTCGGGTCCTGGAGTATTCTGTAGGGTTCCAGAGGGGCTCGTAGGGTTCCATCGAAATCTATAGGGTTCCCTAGGGGCCCATAGAGTCCCGTAGATTTCCGTAGGGACCTGTAGGGTTGTGTAAGTGCCCGCAGAAGTCTGTAGGAGTCTGTGGGATTCTGTCAGATTCCGGAGGGTTCTGCAGGGTTCCGTAGGGACCCGTAGAGTTCCGTAGTGGCTGGTAAAGTTCCGTAGGGCCCTGTGGGGTTCTGTATGGACCTGTAGAGTTCCGTAGGGGCCTGCAGGGTTCCGTAAGTGCCCGCAGGTGTCTGTAGGGTTCCGTAGGGGTCTCTAGGGTTCCGTAGGCACCTGCAGTGTTCTGTAGGAGCCCACAGGGTTTTAGTGAGGTTCCGTTGTGTTGCTAAGGGTCTTGTAGAGTGCTGTCGGGTCCTGGAGTATTCTGTAGGGTTCCAGAGGGGCTGGTAGGGTTCCGTCGAAATCTGAAGGGTTCCCTAGGGGCCCGTAGAGTCCCGTAGATTTCCGTAGGGGCCTGTAGGGTTATGAAAGTGCCCGCAGGGGTTGGTAGGAGCTTGTAGGGTGCCATATGTTTCCGGAGGGTTGTGTAGGGTTCCGTAGGGGCCTGTGGTGTTCCCTAGGGGCCTGTAGAGTCTCGTACAGTTTCGGTAGGGTCCTGTAGGTTTCCATAAGCGCCCGCAGAGGTCTGAAGGGGCCCGTACTCTTCCGTAAGGATCCATAGGGTTCCGTAGAGCTTCGTAGGTTCCCTAGAGGCCTGTGGAGTACCGCAGGAGCCAGTAGTGTTCCGTAGGGTCCTCTAGGGTTGAGTAAGTGCCCGCAGGAGTCTGTAGGAATCCGTGGGATTCTGTAAGGTTCTGGAGGGTTCTGCAGGGTTCCGTAGGGGCCCGTAGAGTTCCGTAGTGGCTGGTAAAGTTCCCTAGGGCCCTGTACCGTTCCGTAACTGCCTGCAAGGGTCTTTAGGCTTCCGTAGGGGCTGGTAGGGTTCCATAAAGTTCCGTGGGTTCCTGCAGAGTTCTGCAAGTGCCCGCAAGGGGCTGTAGGGGCGCACAGTGTTTCTGCCAGGTTCCGTAGAGTTCCGTAGGGGCCATATTTTTCTGTAGTGGCTGGTAGTATTCTGTAGGGGTCTGTAGGTTTCGGTAGGCACCTGCAGTGTTCTGTAGGAGCCCATAGGGTTTTAGTGAGGTTCCGTTGTGTTGCTAAGGGTCTTGTAGAGTGCTGTCGGGTCCTGGAGTATTCTGTAGGGTTCCAGAGGGGCTCGTAGGGTTCCGTCGAAATCTGTAGGGTTCCCTAGGGGCCCATAGAGTCCCGTAGATTGCCGTAGGGACCTGTAGGGTTGTGTAAGTGCTCGCAGGGGTTGGTAGGAGCTTGTAGGGTTCCATAAGTTTCCAGAGGGTTGTGTAGGGTTCCGTAGGGGCCTGTGGTGTTCCCTAAGGGCCTGTAGAGTCTCGTACGGTTCCGTAGGGGCCTGTGGTGTTCCCTAGGGGCCTGTAGAGTCTCGTACAGTTCCGTAGGGTCCTGTAGGTTTCCATAAGCGCCCGCAGAGGTCTGAAGGGGCCCGTACTGTTCCGTAAGGATCCATAGGGTTCCGTAGAGCTTCGTAGGTTCCCTAGAGGCCTCTGGAGTACCGCAGGAGCCAGTAGTGTTCCGTAGGGTCCTCTAGGGTTGAGTAAGTGCCCGCAGGAGTCTGTAGGAATCCGTGGGATTCTGTAAGGTTCTGGAGGGTTCTGCAGGGTTCCGTAGGGGCCCGTAGAGTTCCGTAGTGGCTGGTAAAGTTCCCTAGGGCCCTGTACCGTTCCGTAACTGCCTGCAAGGGTCTTTAGGCTTCCGTAGGGGCTGGTAGGGTTCCATAAAGTTCAGTGGGTTCCTGCAGAGTTCTGCAAGTGCCCGCAAGGGGCTGTAGGGGCGCACAGTGTTTCTGCCAGGTTCCGTAGAGTTCCGTAGGGGCCATATTTTTCTGTAGTGGCTGGTAGTATTCTGTAGGGGTCTGTAGGTTTCGGTAGGCACCTGCAGTGTTCTGTAGGAGCCCATAGGGTTTTAGTGAGGTTCCGTTGTGTTGCTAAGGGTCTTGTAGAGTGCTGTCGGGTCCTGGAGTATTCTGTAGGGTTCCAGAGGGGCTCGTAGGGTTCCGTCGAAATCTGTAGGGTTCCCTAGGGGCCCATAGAGTCCCGTAGATTGCCGTAGGGACCTGTAGGGTTGTGTAAGTGCTCGCAGGGGTTGGTAGGAGCTTGTAGGGTTCCATAAGTTTCCAGAGGGTTGTGTAGGGTTCCGTAGGGGCCTGTGGTGTTCCCTAAGGGCCTGTAGAGTCTCGTACGGTTCCGTAGGGGCCTGTGGTGTTCCCTAGGGGCCTGTAGAGTCTCGTACAGTTCCGTAGGGTCCTGTAGGTTTCCATAAGCGCCCGCAGAGGTCTGAAGGGGCCCGTACTGTGCCGTAAGGATCCATAGGGCTCCGTAGAGCTTCGTAGGTTCCCTAGAGGCCTCTGGAGTACCGCAGGAGCCAGTAGTGTTCTGTAGGGGCCCGTAGGGTTCCTTCCATAGGAGCTGGCAGTGTTCCGTAGGGTCCTCTAGGGTTGAGTAAGTGCCCGCAGGAGTCTGTAGGAATCCGTGGGATTCTGTAAGATTCTGGAGGGTTCTGCAGGGTTCCGTAGGGGCCCGTAGAGTTCCATAGTGGCTGGTAAAGTTCCCTAGGGCCCTGTACCGTTCCGTAACTGCCTGCAAGGGTCTTTAGGCTTCCGTAGGGGCTGGTAGGGTTCCATAAAATTCCGTGGGTTCCTGCAGAGTTCTGCAAGTGCCCGCAAGGGCCTGTAGGGGCGCACAGTGTTTCTGCCAGGTTCCGTAAAGTTCCGTAGGGGCCATATTTTTCTGTAGTGGCTGGTAGTATTCTGTAGGGGTCTGTAGGTTTCCGTAGGCGCCTACAGTGTTCTGTAGGAGCCCATAGGGTTTTAGTGAGGTTCCGTTGTGTTGCTAAGGGTCTTGTAGAGTGCTGTCGGGTCCTGGAGTATTCTGTAGGGTTCCAGAGGGCCTTGTAGGGTTCCGTCGAAATCTGAAGGGTTCCCTAGGGGCCCGTAGAGTCCCGTAGATTGCCGTAGGGACCTGTAGGTTTGTGTAAGTGCTCACAGGGGTTGGTAGGGGCTTGTAGGGTTCCATAAGTTTCCAGAGGGTTGTGTAGGGTTCCGTAGGGGCCTGTGGTGTTCCCTAAGGGCCTGTAGAGTCTCGTACGGTTCCGTAGGGGCCTGTGGTGTTCCCTAGGGGCCTGTAGAGTCTCGTACAGTTCCGTAGGGTCCTGTAGGTTTCCATAAGTGCCCGCAGAGGTCTGAAGGGGCCCGTACTGTGCCGTAAGGATCCATAGGGCTCCGTAGAGCTTCGTAGGTTCCCTAGAGGCCTCTGGAGTACCGCAGGAGCCAGTAGTGTTCTGTAGGGGCCCGTAGGGTTCCTTCCATAGGAGCTGGCAGTGTTCCGTAGGGTCCTCTAGGGTTGAGTAAGTGCCCGCAGGAGTCTGTAGGAATCCGTGGGATTCTGTAAGGTTCTGGAGGGTTCTGCAGGGTTCCGTAGGGGCCCGTAGAGTTCCATAGTGGCTGGTAAAGTTCCCTAGGGCCCTGTACCGTTCCGTAACTGCCTGCAAGGGTCTTTAGGCTTCCGTAGGGGCTGGTAGGGTTCCATAAAGTTCCGTGGGTTCCTGCAGAGTTCTGCAAGTGCCCGCAAGGGCCTCTAGGGGCCCACAGTGTTTCTGCCAGGTTCCGTAGAGTTCCGTAGGGGCCATATTTTTCTGTAGTGGCTGGTAGTATTCTGTAGGGGTCTGTAGGTTTCCGTAGGCGCCTACAGTGTTCTGTAGGAGCCCATAGGGTTTTAGTGAGGTTCCGTTGTGTTGCTAAGGGTCTTGTAGAGTGCTGTCGGGTCCTGGAGTATTCTGTAGGGTTCCAGAGGGGCTCGTAGGGTTCCATCGAAATCTATAGGGTTCCCTAGAGGCCCATAGAGTCCCGTAGATTTCCGTAGGGACCTGTAGGGTTGTGTAAGTACCTGCAGAAGTCTGTAGGAGTCTGTGGGATTCTGTAAGGTTCCGGAGGGTTCTGCAGGGTTCCGTAGGGGCCCGTAGAGTTCCGTAGTGGCTGGTAAAGTTCCGTAGGGCCCTGTGGGGTTCTGTATGGACCTGTAGAGTTCCGTAGGGGCCTGCAGGGTTCCGTAAGTGCCCGCAGGTGTCTGTAGGGTTCCGTAGGGGTCTCTAGGGTTCCGTAGGCACCTGCAGTGTTCTGTAGGAGCCCATAGGGTTTTAGTGAGGTTCCGTTGTGTTGCTAAGGGTCTTGTAGAGTGCTGTCGGGTCCTGGAGTATTCTGTAGGGTTCCAGAGGGCCTCATAGGGTTCCATCGAAATCTATAGGGTTCCCTAGGGGCCCATAGAGTCCCGTAGATTTCCGTAGGGACCTGTAGGGTTGTGTAAGTGCCCGCAGAAGTCTGTAGGAGTCTGTGGGATTCTGTAAGGTTCTGGAGGGTTCTGCAGGGTTCCGTAGGGACCCGTAGAGTTCCGTAGTGGCTGGTAAAGTTCCGTAGGGCCCTGTGGGGTTCTGTATGGACCTGTAGGGTTCCGTAGGGGCCTGCAGGGTTCCGTAAGTGCCCGCAGGTGTCTGTAGGGTTCCGTAGGGGTCTCTAGGGTTCCGTAGGCACCTGCAGTGTTCTGTAGGAGCCCACAGGGTTTTAGTGAGGTTCCGTTGTGTTGCTAAGGGTCTTGTAGAGTGCTGTCGGGTCCTGGAGTATTCTGTAGGGTTCCAGAGGGGCTGGTAGGGTTCCGTCGAAATCTGAAGGGTTCCCTAGGGGCCCGTAGAGTCCCGTAGATTTCCGTAGGGGCCTGTAGGGTTATGAAAGTGCCCGCAGGGGTTGGTAGGAGCTTGTAGGGTGCCATATGTTTCCGGAGGGTTGTGTAGGGTTCCGTAGGGGCCTGTGGTGTTCCCTAGGGGCCTGTAGAGTCTCGTACAGTTTGGGTAGGGTCCTGTAGGTTTCCATAAGCGCCCGCAGAGGTCTGAAGGGGCCCGTACTGTTCCATAAGGATCCATAGGGCTCCGTAGAGCTTCGTAGGTTCCCTAGAGGCCTCTGGAGTACCGCAGGAGCCAGTAGTGTTCCGTAGGGTCCTCTAGGGTTGAGTAAGTGCCCGCAGGAGTCTGTAGGAATCCGTGGGATTCTGTAAGGTTCTGGAGGGTTCTGCAGGGTTCCGTAGGGGCCCGTAGAGTTCCGTAGTGGCTGGTAAAGTTCCCTAGGGCCCTGTACCATTCCGTAACTGCCTGCAAGGGTCTTTAGGCTTCCGTAGGGGCTGGTAGGGTTCCATAAAGTTCCGTGGGTTCCTGCAGAGTTCTGCAAGTGCCCGCAAGGGCCTCTAGGGGCTCACAGTGTTTCTGCCAGGTTCCGTAGAGTTCCGTAGGGGCCATATTTTTCTGTAGTGGCTGGTAGTATTCTGTAGGGGTCTGTAGGTTTCCGTAGGCGCCTACAGTGTTCTGTAGGAGCCCATAGGGTTTTAGTGAGGTTCCGTTGTGTTGCTAAGGGTCTTGTAGAGTGCTGTCGGGTCCTGGAGTATTCTGTAGGGTTCCAGAGGGGCTCGTAGGGTTCCATCGAAATCTATAGGGTTCCCTAGAGGCCCATAGAGTCCCGTAGATTTCCGTAGGGACCTGTAGGGTTGTGTAAGTACCTGCAGAAGTCTGTAGGAGTCTGTGGGATTCTGTAAGGTTCCGGAGGGTTCTGCAGGGTTCCGTAGGGGCCCGTAGAGTTCCGTAGTGGCTGGTAAAGTTCCGTAGGGCCCTGTGGGGTTCTGTATGGACCTGTAGAGTTCCGTAGCGGCCTGCAGGGTTCCGTAAGTGCCCGCAGGTGTCTGTAGGGTTCCGTAGGGGTCTCTAGGGTTCCGTAGGCACCTGCAGTGTTCTGTAGGAGCCCATAGGGTTTTAGTGAGGTTCCGTTGTGTTGCTAAGGGTCTTGTAGAGTGCTGTCGGGTCCTGGAGTATTCTGTAGGGTTCCAGAGGGCCTCATAGGGTTCCATCGAAATCTATAGGGTTCCCTAGGGGCCCATAGAGTCCCGTAGATTTCCGTAGGGACCTGTAGGGTTGTGTAAGTGCCCGCAGAAGTCTGTAGGAGTCTGTGGGATTCTGTAAGGTTCTGGAGGGTTCTGCAGGGTTCCGTAGGGACCCGTAGAGTTCCGTAGTGGCTGGTAAAGTTCCCTAGGGCCCTGTACCGTTCCGTAACTGCCTGCAAGGGTCTTTAGGCTTCCGTAGGGGCTGGTAGGGTTCCATAAAGTTCCGTGGGTTCCTGCAGAGTTCTGCAAGTGCCCGCAAGGGCCTGTAGGGGCCCACAGTGTTTCTGCCAGGTTCCGTAGAGTTCCGTAGGGGCCATATTATTCTGTAGTGGCTGGTAGTATTCTGTAGGGGTCTGTAGGTTTCGGTAGGCACCTGCAGTGTTCTGTAGGAGCCCATAGGGTTTTAGTGAGGTTCCGTTGTGTTGCTAAGGGTCTTGTAGAGTGCTGTCGGGTCCTGGAGTATTCTGTAGGGTTCCAGAGGGGCTCGTAGGGTTCCGTCGAAATCTGTAGGGTTCCCTAGGGGCCCATAGAGTCCCGTAGATTTCCGTAGGGTCCTCTAGGGTTGAGTAAGTGCCCGCAGGAGTCTGTAGGAATCCGTGGAATTCCGTTCTGTAGGAGCCCATAGGGTTTTAGTGAGGTTCCGTTGTGTTGCTAAGGGTCTTGTAGAGTGCTGTCGGGTCCTGGAGTATTCTGTAGGGTTCCAGAGGGGCTCGTAGGGTTCCGTCGAAATCTGAAGGGTTCCCTAGGGGCCCGTAGAGTCCTGTAGATTTCCGTAGGGGCCTGTAGGGTTATGAAAGTGCTCGCAGGGGTTGGTAGGAGCTTGTAGGGTTCCATAAGTTTCCAGAGGGTTGTGTAGGGTTCCGTAGGGGCCTGTGGTGTTCCCTAAGGGCCTGTAGAGTCTCGTACGGTTCCGTAGGGGCCTGTGGTGTTCCCTAGGGGCCTGTAGAGTCTCGTACAGTTCCGTAGGGTCCTGTAGGTTTCCATAAGCGCCCGCAGAGGTCTGAAGGGGCCCGTACTGTGCCGTAAGGATCCATAGGGCTCCGTAGAGCTTCGTAGGTTCCCTAGAGGCCTGTGGAGTACCGCAGGAGCCAGTAGTGTTCTGTAGGGGCCCGTAGGGTTCCTTCCATAGGAGCTGGCAGTGTTCCGTAGGGTCCTCTAGGGTTGAGTAAGTGCCCGCAGGAGTCTGTAGGAATCCGTGGGATTCTGTAAGGTTCTGGAGGGTTCTGCAGGGTTCCGCAGGGGCCCGTAGAGTTCCATAGTGGCTGGTAAAGTTCCCTAGGGCCCTGTACCGTTCCGTAACTGCCTGCAAGGGTCTTTAGGCTTCCGTAGGGGCTGGTAGGGTTCCATAAAGTTCCGTGGGTTCCTGCAGAGTTCTGCAAGTGCCCGCAAGGGCCTGTAGGGGCCCACAGTGTTTCTGCCAGGTTCCGTAGAGTTCCGTAGGGGCCCGTAGAGTTCCGTAGGGCCCTGTGGGGTTCTGTATGGACCTGTAGGGTTCCGTAGGGGCCTGCAGGGTTCCGTAAGTGCCCGCAGGTGTCTGTAGGGTTCCGTAGGGGTCTCTAGGGTTCCGTAGGCACCTGCAGTGTTCTGTAGGAGCCCATAGGGTTTTAGTGAGGTTCCGTTGTGTTGCTAAGGGTCTTGTAGAGTGCTGTCGGGTCCTGGAGTATTCTGTAGGGTTCCAGAGGGCCTCATAGGGTTCCATCGAAATCTATAGGGTTCCCTAGGGGCCCATAGAGTCCCGTAGATTTCCGTAGGGACCTGTAGGGTTGTGTAAGTGCCCGCAGAAGTCTGTAGGAGTCTGTGGGATTCTGTAAGGTTCTGGAGGGTTCTGCAGGGTTCCGTAGGGACCCGTAGAGTTCCGTAGTGGCTGGTAAAGTTCCGTAGGGCCCTGTGGGGTTCTGTATGGACCTGTAGGGTTCCGTAGGGGCCTGCAGGGTTCCGTAAGTGCCCGCAGGTGTCTGTAGGGTTCCGTAGGGGTCTCTAGGGTTCCGTAGGCACCTGCAGTGTTCTGTAG
Source organism: Numenius arquata (assembly GCF_964106895.1). Taxonomy (NCBI): domain Eukaryota; kingdom Metazoa; phylum Chordata; class Aves; order Charadriiformes; family Scolopacidae; genus Numenius; species Numenius arquata. Next base: position 30,777 of record NW_027415432.1, on the reverse strand, counting down.
GAGCCCACAGGGTTTTAGTGAGGTTCCGTTGTGTTGCTAAGGTTCTTGTAGAGTGCTGTCGGGTCCTGGAGTATTCTGTAGGGTTCCAGAGGGGCTGGTATGGTTCCGTCGAAATCTGAAGGGTTCCCTAGGGGCCCGTAGAGTCCCGTAGATTTCCGTAGGGGCCTGTAGGGTTATGAAAGTGCCCGCAGGGGTTGGTAGGAGCTTGTAGGGTGCCATATGTTTCCGGAGGGTTGTGTAGGATCCGCAGGGGCCTGTGGTGTTCCCTAGGGGCCTGTAGAGTCTCGTACAGTTTCGGTAGGGTCCTGTAGGTTTCCATAAGCGCCCGCAGAGGTCTGAAGGGGCCCGTACTGTTCCGTAAGGATCCATAGGGTTCCGTAGAGCTTCGTAGGTTCCCTAGAGGCCTGTGGAGTACCGTAGGAGCCAGTAGTGTTCCGTAGGGTCCTCTAGGGTTGAGTAAGTGCCCGCAGGAGTCTGTAGGAATCCTTGGGATTCTGTAAGGTTCTGGAGGGTTCTGCAGGGTTCCGTAGGGGCCCGTAGAGTTCCGTAGTGGCTGGTAAAGTTCCCTAGGGCCCTGTACCGTTCCGTAACTGCCTGCAAGGGTCTTTAGGCTTCCGTAGGGGCTGGTAGGGTTCCATAAAGTTCCGTGGGTTCCTGCAGAGTTCTGCAAGTGCCCGCAAGGGCCTGTAGGGGCCCACAGTGTTTCTGCCAGGTTCCGTAGAGTTCCGTAGGGGCCATATTTTTCTGTAGTGGCTGGTAGTATTCTGTAGGGGTCTGTAGGTTTCCGTAGGCACCTACAGTGTTCTGTAGGAGCCCATAGGGTTTTAGTGAGGTTCCGTTGTGTTGCTAAGGGTCTTGTAGAGTGCTGTCGGGTCCTGGAGTATTCTGTAGGGTTCCAGAGGGGCTGGTAGGGTTCCGTCGAAATCTGTAGGGTTCCCTAGGGGCCCATAGAGTCCCGTAGATTGCCGCAGGGACCTGTAGGGTTGTGTAAGTGCTCGCAGGGGTTGGTAGGAGCTTGTAGGGTTCCATAAGTTTCCAGAGGGTTGTGTAGCGTTCCGTAGGGGCCTGTGGTGTTCCCTAGGGGCCTGTAGAGTCTCGTACGGTTCCGTAGGGACCTGTGGTGTTCCCTAGGGGCCTGTAGAGTCTCGTACAGTTCCGTAGGGTCCTGTAGGTTTCCATAAGTGCCCGCAGAGGTCTGAAGGGGCCCGTACTGTTCCATAAGGATCCATAGGGCTCCGTAGAGCTTCGTAGGTTCCCTAGAGGCCTCTGGAGTACCGCAGGAGCCAGTAGTGTTCTGTAGGAGCCCGTAGGGTTCCTTCCATAGGAGCTGGCAGTGTTCCGTAGGGACCTGTAGGGTTGTGTAAGTGCCCGCAGAAGTCTGTAGGAGTCTGTGGGATTCTGTAAGGTTCTGGAGGGTTCTGCAGGGTTCCGTAGGGGCCCGTAGAGTTCCGTAGTGGCTGGTAAAGTTCCGTAGGGCCCTGTGGGGTTCTGTATGGACCTGTAGGGTTCCGTAGGGGCCTGCAGGGTTCCGTAAGTGCCCGCAGGTGTCTGTAGGGTTCCGTAGGGGTCTGTAGGGTTCCGTAGGCACCTGCAGTGTTCTGTAGGAGCCCATAGGGTTTTAGTGAGGTTCCGTTGTGTTGCTAAGGGTCTTGTAGAGTGCTGTCGGGTCCTGGAGTATTCTGTAGGGTTCCAGAAGGCCTCATAGGGTTCCGTCGAAATCTATAGGGTTCCCTAGGGGCCCATAGAGTCCCGTAGATTTCCGTAGGGACCTGTAGGGTTGTGTAAGTGCTCGCAGGGGTTGGTAGGAGCTTGTAGGGTTCCATAAGTTTCCAGAGGGTTGTGTAGGGTTCCGTAGGGGCCTGTGGTGTTCCCTAGGGGCCTGTAGAGTCTCGTACGGTTCCGTAGGGGCCTGTGGTGTTCCCTAGGGGCCTGTAGAGTCTCGTACAGTTCCGTAGGGTCCTGTAGGTTTCCATAAGTGCCCGCAGAGGTCTGAAGGGGCCCGTACTGTTCCGTAAGGATCCATAGGGCTCCGTAGAGCTTCGTAGGTTCCCTAGAGGCCTGTGGAGTACCACAGGAGCCAGTAGTGTTCTGTAGGGGCCCGTAGGGTTCCTTCCATAGGGGCTGGCAGTGTTCCGTAGGGTCCTCTAGGGTTGTTTAAGTGCCCGCAGAAGTCTGTAGGAGTCTGTGGGATTCTGAAAGGTTCCGGAGGGTTCTGCAGGGTTCCATAGGGGCCCGTAGAGTTCCGTAGTGGCTGGTAAAGTTCCGTAGGGCCCTGTGGGGTTCTGTATGGACCTGTAGGGTTCCGTAGGGGCCTGCAGTGTTCTGTAAGTGCCCGTAGGTGTCTGTAGGGTTCCGTAGGCACCTGCAGTATTCTGTAGGAGCCCATAGGGTTTTAGTGAGGTTCCGTTGTGTTGCTAAGGGTCTTGTAGAGTGCTGTCTGGTCCTGGAGTATTCTGTAGGGTTCCAGAGGGGCTGGTAGGGTTCCGTCGAAATCTGAAGGGTTCCCTAGGGGCCCGTAGAGTCCCATAGATTTCCGTAGGGGCCTGTAGGGTTGTGTAAGTGCCCGCAGGGGTTGGTAGGAGCTTGTAGGGTGCCATATGTTTCCGGAGGGTTGTGTAGGGTTCCGTAGGGGCCTGTGGTGTTCCCTAGGGGCCTGTAGAGTCTCGTACAGTTTGGGTAGGGTCCTGTAGGTTTCCATAAGCGCCCGCAGAGGTCTGAAGGGGCCCGTACTGTTCCGTAAGGATCCATAGGGTTCCGTAGATCTTCGTAGGTTCCCTAGAGGCCTGTGGAGTACCGTAGGAGCCAGTAGTGTTCCGTAGGGTCCTCTAGGGTTGAGTAAGTGCCCGCAGGAGTCTGTAGGAATCCGTGGGATTGTGTAAGGTTCTGGAGGGTTCTGCAGGGTTCCGTAGGGGCCCGTAGAGTTCCATAGTGGCTGGTAAAGTTCCCTAGGGCCCTGTACCGTTCCGTAACTGCCTGCAAGGGTCTTTAGGCTTCCGTAGGGGCTGGTAGGGTTCCATAAAGTTCCGTGGGTTCCTGCAGAGTTCTGCAAGTGCCCGCAAGGGCCTGTAGGGGCGCACAGTGTTTCTGCCAGGTTCCGTAGAGTTCCGTAGGGGCCATATTTTTCTGTAGTGGCTGGTAGTATTCTGTAGGGGTCTGTAGGTTTCCGTAGGCACCTACAGTGTTCTGTAGGAGCCCATAGGGTTTTAGTGAGGTTCCGTTGTGTTGCTAAGGGTCTTGTAGAGTGCTGTCGGGTCCTGGAGTATTCTGTAGGGTTCCAGAGGGGCTCGTAGGGTTCCGTCGAAATCTGTAGGGTTCCCTAGGGGCCCATAGAGTCCCGTAGATTGCCGTAGGGACCTGTAGGGTTGTGTAAGTGCTCGCAGGGGTTGGTAGGAGCTTGTAGGGTTCCATAAGTTTCCAGAGGGTTGTGTAGGGTTCCGTAGGGGCCTGTGGTGTTCCCTAAGGGCCTGTAGAGTCTCGTACGGTTCCGTAGGGGCCTGTGGTGTTCCCTAGGGGCCTGTAGACTCTCGTACAGTTCCGTAGGGTCCTGTAGGTTTCCATAAGTGCCCGCAGAGGTCTGAAGGGGCCCGTACTGTGCCGTAAGGATCCATAGGGCTCCGTAGAGCTTCGTAGGTTCCCTAGAGGCCTCTGGAGTACCGCAGGAGCCAGTAGTGTTCTGTAGGGGCCCGTAGGGTTCCTTCCATAGGGGCTGGCAGTGTTCCGTAGGGTCCTCTAGGGTTGAGTAAGTGCCCGCAGGAGTCTGTAGGAATCCGTGGGATTCTGTAAGGTTCTGGAGGGTTCTGCAGGGTTCCGTAGGGGCCCGTAGAGTTCCGTAGTGGCTGGTAAAGTTCCCTAGGGCCCTGTACCGTTCCGTAACTGCCTGCAAGGGTCTTTAGGCTTCCGTAGGGGCTGGTAGGGTTCCATAAAGTTCCGTGGGTTCCTGCAGAGTTCTGCAAGTGCCCGCAAGGGCCTGTAGGGGCGCACAGTGTTTCTGCCAGGTTCCGTAGAGTTCCGTAGGGGCCATATTTTTCTGTAGTGGCTGGTAGTATTCTGTAGGGGTCTGTAGGTTTCCGTAGGCGCCTACAGTGTTCTGTAGGAGCCCATAGGGTTTTAGTGAGGTTCCGTTGTGTTGCTAAGGGTCTTGTAGAGTGCTGTCGGGTCCTGGAGTATTCTGTAGGGTTCCAGAGGGGCTGGTAGGGTTCCATCGAAATCTATAGGGTTCCCTAGGGGCCCATAGAGTCCCGTAGATTTCCGTAGGGACCTGTAGGGTTGTGTAAGTGCCCGCAGAAGTCTGTAGGAGTCTGTGGGATTCTGTAAGGTTCCGGAGGGTTCTGCAGGGTTCCGTAGGGGCCCGTAGAGTTCCGTAGTGGCTGGTAAAGTTCCGTAGGGCCCTGTGGGGTTCTGTATGGACCTGTAGGGTTCCGTAGGGGCCTGCAGGGTTCCGTAAGTGCCCGCAGGTGTCTGTAGGGTTCCGTAGGGGTCTGTAGGGTTCCGTAGGCACCTGCAGTGTTCTGTAGGAGCCCACAGGGTTTTAGTGAGGTTCCGTTGTGTTGCTAAGGGTCTTGTAGAGTGCTGTCGGGTCCTGGAGTATTCTGTAGGGTTCCAGAGGGCCTCATAGGGTTCCATCGAAATCTATAGGGTTCCCTAGGGGCCCATAGAGTCCCGTAGATTTCCGTAGGGACCTGTAGGGTTGTGTAAGTGCTCGCAGGGGTTGGTAGGAGCTTGTAGGGTTCCATAAGTTTCCAGAGGGTTGTGTAGGGTTCCGTAGGGGCCTGTGGTGTTCCCTAGGGGCCTGTAGAGTCTCATACGGTTCCGTAGGGCCTGTGGTGTTCCCTAGGGGCCTGTAGAGTCTCGTACAGTTCCGTAGGGTCCTGTAGGTTTCCATAAGTGCCCGCAGAGGTCTGAAGGGGCCCGTACTGTTCCGTAAGGATCCATAGGGCTCCGTAGAGCTTCGTAGGTTCCCTAGAGGCCTGTGGAGTACCGCAGGAGCCAGTAGTGTTCTGTAGGGGCCCGTAGGGTTCCTTCCATAGGGGCTGGCAGTGTTCCGTAGGGTCCTCTAGGGTTGTTTAAGTGCCCGCAGAAGTCTGTAGGAGTCTGTGGGATTCTGTAAGGTTCCGGAGGGTTCTGCAGGGTTCCGTAGGGGCCCGTAGAGTTCCGTAGTGGCTGGTAAAGTTCCGTAGGGCCCTGTGGGGTTCTGTATGGACCTGTAGGGTTCCGTAGGGGCCTGCAGTGTTCTGTAAGTGCCCGTAGGTGTCTGTAGGGTTCCGTAGGCACCTGCAGTATTCTGTAGGAGCCCATAGGGTTTTAGTGAGGTTCCGTTGTGTTGCTAAGGGTCTTGTAGAGTGCTGTCGGGTCCTGGAGTATTCTGTAGGGTTCCAGAGGGGCTGGTAGGGTTCCGTTGAAATCTGAAGGGTTCCCTAGGGGCCCGTAGAGTCCCATAGATTTCCGTAGGGGCCTGTAGGGTTGTGTAAGTGCCCGCAGGGGTTGGTAGGAGCTTGTAGGGTGCCATATGTTTCCGGAGGGTTGTGTAGGGTTCCGTAGGGGCCTGTGGTGTTCCCTAGGGGCCTGTAGAGTCTCGTACAGTTTGGGTAGGGTCCTGTAGGTTTCCATAAGCGCCCGCAGAGGTCTGAAGGGGCCCGTACTGTTCCGTAAGGATCCATAGGGTTCCGTAGAGCTTCGTAGGTTCCCTAGAGGCCTGTGGAGTACCGCAGGAGCCAGTAGTGTTCTGTAGGGGCCCGTAGGGTTCCTTCCATAGGGGCTGGCAGTGTTCCGTAGGGTCCTCTAGGGTTGTTTAAGTGCCCGCAGAAGTCTGTAGGAGTCTGTGGGATTCTGTAAGGTTCTGGAGGGTTCTGCAGGGTTCCGTAGGGGCCCGTAGAGTTCCGTAGTGGCTGGTAAAGTTCCGTAGGGCCCTGTGGGGTTCTGTATGGACCTGTAGGGTTCCGTAGGGGCCTGCAGGGTTCCGTAAGTGCCCGCAGGTGTCTGTAGGGTTCCGTAGGGGTCTGTAGGGTTCCGTAGGCACCTGCAGTGTTCTGTAGGAGCCCATAGGGTTTTAGTGAGGTTCCGTTGTGTTGCTAAGGGTCTTGTAGAGTGCTGTCGGGTCCTGGAGTATTCTGTAGGGTTCCAGAGGGCCTCATAGGGTTCCATCGAAATCTATAGGGTTCCCTAGGGGCCCATAGAGTCCCGTAGATTTCCGTAGGGACCTGTAGGGTTGTGTAAGTGCCCGCAGAAGTCTGTAGGAGTCTGTGGGATTCTGTAAGGTTCCGGAGGGTTCTGCAGGGTTCCGTAGGGACCCGTAGAGTTCCGTAGTGGCTGGTAAAGTTCCGTAGGGCCCTGTGGGGTTCTGTATGGACCTGTAGGGTTCCGTAGGGGCCTGCAGGGTTCCGTAAGTGCCCGCAGGTGTCTGTAGGGTTCCGTAGGGGTCTCTAGGGTTCCGTAGGCACCTGCAGTGTTCTGTAGGAGCCCATAGGGTTTTAGTGAGGTTCCGTTGTGTTGCTAAGGGTCTTGTAGAGTGCTGTCGGGTCCTGGAGTATTCTGTAGGGTTCCAGAGGGGCTGGTAGGGTTCCGTCGAAATCTGAAGGGTTCCCTAGGGGCCCGTAGAGTCCCGTAGATTTCCGTAGGGGCCTGTAGGGTTATGAAAGTGCCCGCAGGGGTTGGTAGGAGCTTGTAGGGTGCCATATGTTTCCGGAGGGTTGTGTAGGGTTCCGTAGGGGCCTGTGGTGTTCCCTAGGGGCCTGTAGAGTCTCGTACAGTTTGGGTAGGGTCCTGTAGGTTTCCATAAGCGCCCGCAGAGGTCTGAAGGGGCCCGTACTGTTCCGTAAGGATCCATAGGGTTCCGTAGAGCTTCGTAGGTTCCCTAGAGGCCTGTGGAGTACCGCAGGAGCCAATAGTGTTCCGTAGGGTCCTCTAGGGTTGAGTAAGTGCCCGCAGGAGTCTGTAGGAATCCGTGGGATTCTGTAAGGTTCTGGAGGGTTCTGCAGGGTTCCGTAGGGGCCCGTAGAGTTCCGTAGTGGCTGGTAAAGTTCCCTAGGGCCCTGTACCGTTCCGTAACTGCCTGCAAGGGTCTTTAGGCTTCCGTAGGGGCTGGTAGGGTTCCATAAAGTTCCGTGGGTTCCTGCAGAGTTCTGCAAGTGCCCGCAAGGGCCTCTAGGGGCCCACAGTGTTTCTGCCAGGTTCCGTAGAGTTCCGTAGGGGCCATATTTTTCTGTAGTGGCTGGTAGTATTCTGTAGGGGTCTGTAGCTTTCGGTAGGCACCTGCAGTGTTCTGTAGGAGCCCATAGGGTTTTAGTGAGGTTCCGTTGTGTTGCTAAGGGTCTTGTAGAGTGCTGTCGGGTCCTGGAGTATTCTGTAGGGTTCCAGAGGGGCTCGTAGGGTTCCGTCGAAATCTGTAGGGTTCCCTAGGGGCCCATAGAGTCCCGTAGATTGCCGTAGGGACCTGTAGGGTTGTGTAAGTGCTCGCAGGGGTTGGTAGGAGCTTGTAGGGTTCCATAAGTTTCCAGAGGGTTGTGTAGGGTTCCGTAGGGGCCTGTGGTGTTCCCTAAGGGCCTGTAGAGTCTCGTACGGTTCCGTAGGGGCCTGTGGTGTTCCCTAGGGGCCTGTAGAGTCTCGTACAGTTCCGTAGGGTCCTGTAGGTTTCCATAAGCGCCCGCAGAGGTCTGAAGGGGCCCGTACTGTTCCGTAAGGATCCATAGGGTTCCGTAGAGCTTCGTAGGTTCCCTAGAGGCCTGTGGAGTACCGCAGGAGCCAGTAGTGTTCCGTAGGGTCCTCTAGGGTTGAGTAAGTGCCCGCAGGAGTCTGTAGGAATCCGTGGGATTCTGTAAGGTTCTGGAGGGTTCTGCAGGGTTCCGTAGGGGCCCGTAGAGTTCCGTAGTGGCTGGTAAAGTTCCCTAGGGCCCTGTACCGTTCCGTAACTGCCTGCAAGGGTCTTTAGGCTTCCGTAGGGGCTGGTAGGGTTCCATAAAGTTCCGTGGGTTCCTGCAGAGTTCTGCAAGTGCCCGCAAGGGCCTGTAGGGGCCCACAGTGTTTCTGCCAGGTTCCGTAGAGTTCCGTAGGGGCCATATTTTTCTGTAGTGGCTGGTAGTATTCTGTAGGGGTCTGTAGGTTTCCGTAGGCACCTACAGTGTTCTGTAGGAGCCCATAGGGTTTTAGTGAGGTTCCGTTGTGTTGCTAAGGGTCTTGTAGAGTGCTGTCGGGTCCTGGAGTATTCTGTAGGGTTCCAGAGGGCCTCATAGGGTTCCATCGAAATCTATAGGGTTCCCTAGGGGCCCATAGAGTCCCGTAGATTTCCGTAGGGACCTGTAGGGTTGTGTAAGTGCCCGCAGAAGTCTGTAGGAGTCTGTGGGATTCTGTAAGGTTCCGGAGGGTTCTGCAGGGTTCCGTAGGGGCCCGTAGAGTTCCGTAGTGGCTGGTAAAGTTCCGTAGGGCCCTGTGGGGTTCTGTATGGACCTGTAGGGTTCCGTAGGGGCCTGCAGGGTTCCGTAATTGCCCGCAGGTGTCTGTAGGGTTCCGTAGGGGTCTCTAGGGTTCCGTAGGCACCTGCAGTGTTCTGTAGGAGCCCACAGGGTTTTAGTGAGGTTCCGTTGTGTTGCTAAGGGTCTTGTAGAGTGCTGTCGGGTCCTGGAGTATTCTGTAGGGTTCCAGAGGGGCTGGTAGGGTTCCGTCGAAATCTGAAGGGTTCCCTAGGGGCCCGTAGAGTCCCGTAGATTTCCGTAGGGGCCTGTAGGGTTATGAAAGTGCCCGCAGGGGTTGGTAGGAGCTTGTAGGGTGCCATATGTTTCCGGAGGGTTGTGTAGGGTTCCGTAGGGGCCTGTGGTGTTCCCTAGGGGCCTGTAGAGTCTCGTACAGTTTCGGTAGGGTCCTGTAGGTTTCCATAAGTGCCCGCAGAGGTCTGAAGGGGCCCGTACTGTTCCGTAAGCATCCATAGGGTTCCATAGAGCTTCGTAGGTTCCCTAGAGGCCTGTGGAGTACCGTAGGAGCCAGTAGTGTTCCGTAGGGTCCTCTAGGGTTGAGTAAGTGCCCGCAGGAGTCTGTAGGAATCCGTGGGATTCTGTAAGGTTCTGGAGGGTTCTGCAGGGTTCCGTAGGGGCCCGTAGAGTTCCGTAGTGGCTGGTAAAGTTCCCTAGGGCCCTGTACCGTTCCGTAACTGCCTGCAAGGGTCTTTAGGCTTCCGTAGGGGCTGGTAGGGTTCCATAAAGTTCCGTGGGTTCCTGCAGAGTTCTGCAAGTGCCCGCAAGGGCCTGTAGGGGCCCACAGTGTTTCTGCCAGGTTCCGTAGAGTTCCGTAGGGGCCATATTTTTCTGTAGTGGCTGGTAGTATTCTGTAGGGGTCTGTAGGTTTCCGTAGGCACCTACAGTGTTCTGTAGGAGCCCATAGGGTTTTAGTGAGGTTCCGTTGTGTTGCTAAGGGTCTTGTAGAGTGCTGTCGGGTCCTGGAGTATTCTGTAGGGTTCCAGAGGGCCTCATAGGGTTCCATCGAAATCTATAGGGTTCCCTAGGGGCCCATAGAGTCCCGTAGATTTCCGTAGGGACCTGTAGGGTTGTGTAAGTGCCCGCAGGAGTCTGTAGGAATCCGTGGGATTCTGTAAGGTTCTGGAGGGTTCTGCAGGGTTCCGTAGGGGCCCGTAGAGTTCCGTAGTGGCTGGTAAAGTTCCCTAGGGCCCTGTACCGTTCCGTAACTGCCTGCAAGGGTCTTTAGGCTTCCGTAGGGGCTGGTAGGGTTCCATAAAGTTCCGTGGGTTCCTGCAGAGTTCTGCAAGTGCCCGCAAGGGCCTGTAGGGGCCCACAGTGTTTCTGCCAGGTTCCGTAGAGTTCCGTAGGGGCCATATTTTTCTGTAGTGGCTGGTAGTATTCTGTAGGGGTCTGTAGGTTTCCGTAGGCACCTACAGTGTTCTGTAGGAGCCCATAGGGTTTTAGTGAGGTTCCGTTGTGTTGCTAAGGGTCTTGTAGAGTGCTGTCGGGTCCTGGAGTATTCTGTAGGGTTCCAGAGGGCCTCATAGGGTTCCATCGAAATCTATAGGGTTCCCTAGGGGCCCATAGAGTCCCGTAGATTTCCGTAGGGACCTGTAGGGTTGTGTAAGTGCCCGCAGAAGTCTGTAGGAGTCTGTGGGATTCTGTAAGGTTCCGGAGGGTTCTGCAGGGTTCCGTAGGGGCCCGTAGAGTTCCGTAGTGGCTGGTAAAGTTCCGTAGGGCCCTGTGGGGTTCTGTATGGACCTGTAGGGTTCCGTAGGGGCCTGCAGGGTTCCGTAATTGCCCGCAGGTGTCTGTAGGGTTCCGTAGGGGTCTCTAGGGTTCCGTAGGCACCTGCAGTGTTCTGTAGGAGCCCACAGGGTTTTAGTGAGGTTCCGTTGTGTTGCTAAGGGTCTTGTAGAGTGCTGTCGGGTCCTGGAGTATTCTGTAGGGTTCCAGAGGGGCTGGTAGGGTTCCGTCGAAATCTGAAGGGTTCCCTAGGGGCCCGTAGAGTCCCGTAGATTTCCGTAGGGGCCTGTAGGGTTATGAAAGTGCCCGCAGGGGTTGGTAGGAGCTTGTAGGGTGCCATATGTTTCCGGAGGGTTGTGTAGGGTTCCGTAGGGGCCTGTGGTGTTCCCTAGGGGCCTGTAGAGTCTCGTACAGTTTCGGTAGGGTCCTGTAGGTTTCCATAAGTGCCCGCAGAGGTCTGAAGGGGCCCGTACTGTTCCGTAAGGATCCATAGGGTTCCGTAGAGCTTCGTAGGTTCCCTAGAGGCCTGTGGAGTACCGCAGGAGCCAGTAGTGTTCCGTAGGGTCCTCTAGGGTTGAGTAAGTGCCCGCAGGAGTCTGTAGGAATCCGTGGGATTCTGTAAGGTTCTGGAGGGTTCTGCAGGGTTCCGTAGGGGCCCGTAGAGTTCCGTAGTGGCTGGTAAAGTTCCCTAGGGCCCTGTACCGTTCCGTAACTGCCTGCAAGGGTCTTTAGGCTTCCGTAGGGGCTGGTAGGGTTCCATAAAGTTCCGTGGGTTCCTGCAGAGTTCTGCAAGTGCCCGCAAGGGCCTGTAGGGGCGCACAGTGTTTCTGCCAGGTTCCGTAGAGTTCCGTAGGGGCCATATTTTTCTGTAGTGGCTGGTAGTATTCTGTAGGGGTCTGTAGGGTTCCGTAGGCACCTGCAGTGTTCTGTAGGAGCCCATAGGGTTTTAGTGAGGTTCCGTTGTGTTGCTAAGGGTCTTGTAGAGTGCTTTCGGGTCCTGGAGTATTCTGTAGGGTTCCAGAGGGGCTCGTAGGGTTCCGTCGAAATCTATAGGGTTCCCTAGGGGCCCATAGAGTCCCGTAGATTTCCGTAGGGACCTGTAGGGTTGTGTAAGTGCCCGCAGAAGTCTGTAGGAGTCTGTGGGATTCTGTAAGGTTCCGGAGGGTTCTGCAGGGTTCCGTAGGGGCCCGTAGAGTTCCGTAGTGGCTGGTAAAGTTCCGTAGGACCCTGTGGGGTTCTGTATGGACCTGTAGGGTTCCGTAGGGGCCTGCAGGGTTCCGTAAGTGCCCGCAGGTGTCTGTAGGGTTCCGTAGGGGTCTGTAGGGTTCCGTAGGCACCTGCAGTGTTCTGTAGGAGCCCATAGGGTTTTAGTGAGGTTCCGTTGTGTTGCTAAGGGTCTTGTAGAGTGCTGTCGGGTCCTGGAGTATTCTGTAGGGTTCCAGAGGGCCTCATAGGGTTCCATCGAAATCTGAAGGGTTCCCTAGGGGCCCATAGAGTCCCGTAGATTTCCGTAGGGACCTGTAGGGTTGTGTAAGTGCCCGCAGGGGTTGGTAGGAGTCTGTGGGATTCTGTAAGGTTCTGGAGGGTTCTGCAGGGTTCCGTAGGGACCCGTAGAGTTCCGTAGTGGCTGGTAAAGTTCCGTAGGGCCCTGTGGGGTTCTGTATGGACCTGTAGGGTTCCGTAGGGGCGTGCAGGGTTCCATAAGTGCCCGCAGGTGTCTGTAGGGTTCCGTAGGGGTCTGTAGGGTTCCGTAGGCACCTGCAGTGTTCTGTAGGAGCCCATAGGGTTTTAGTGAGGTTCTGTTGTGTTGCTAAGGGTCTTGTAGAGTGCTGTCGGGTCCTGGAGTATTCTGTAGGGTTCCAGAGGGGCTGGTAGGGTTCCGTCGAAATCTGAAGGGTTCCCTAGGGGCCTGTAGAGTCCCGTAGATTTCCGTAGGGGCCTGTAGAGTTATGTAAGTGCCCGCAGGGGTTGGTAGGAGCTTGTAGGGTGCCATATGTTTCCGGAGGGTTGTGTAGGGTTCCGTAGGGGCCTGTGGTGTTCCCTAGGGGCCTGTAGAGTCTCGTACAGTTTCGGTAGGGTCCTGTAGGTTTCCATAAGCGCCCGCAGAGGTCTGAAGGGGCCCGTACTGTTCCGTAAGGATCCATAGGGTTCCGTAGAGCTTCGTAGGTTCCCTAGAGGCCTGTGGAGTACCGCAGGAGCCAGTAGTGTTCCGTAGGGTCCTCTAGGGTTGAGTAAGTGCCCGCAGGAGTCTGTAGGAATCCGTGGGATTCTGTAAGGTTCTGGAGGGTTCTGCAGGGTTCCGTAGGGGCCCGTAGAGTTCCGTAGTGGCTGGTAAAGTTCCCTAGGGCCCTGTACCGTTCCGTAACTGCCTGCAAGGGTCTTTAGGCTTCCGTAGGGGCTGGTAGGGTTCCATAAAGTTCCGTGGGTTCCTGCAGAGTTCTGCAAGTGCCCGCAAGGGCCTGTAGGGGCGCACAGTGTTTCTGCCAGGTTCCGTAGAGTTCCGTAGGGGCCATATTTTTCTGTAGTGGCTGGTAGTATTCTGTAGGGGTCTGTAGGTTTCCGTAGGCACCTGCAGTGTTCTGTAGGAGCCCATAGGGTTTTAGTGAGGTTCCGTTGTGTTGCTAAGGGTCTTGTAGAGTGCTGTCGGGTCCTGGAGTATTCTGTAGGGTTCCAGAGGGGCTCGTAGGGTTCCGTCGAAATCTGAAGGGTTCCCTAGGGGCCCGTAGAGTCCCGTAGATTTCCTTAGGGACCTGTAGGGTTGTGTAAGTGCCCGCAGAAGTCTGTAGGAGTCTGTGGGATTCTGTAAGGTTCCGGAGGGTTCTGCAGGGTTCCGTAGGGGCCCGTAGAGTTCCGTAGTGGCTGGTAAAGTTCCGTAGGGCCCTGTGGGGTTCTGTATGGACCTGTAGGGTTCCGTAGGGGCCTGCAGGGTTCCGTAAGTGCCCGCAGGTGTCTGTAGGGTTCCGTAGGGGTCTGTAGGGTTCCGTAGGCACCTGCAGTGTTCTGTAGGAGCCCATAGGGTTTTAGTGAGGTTCCGTTGTGTTGCTAAGGGTCTTGTAGAGTGCTGTCGGGTCCTGGAGTATTCTGTAGGGTTCCAGAGGGCCTCATAGGGTTCCATCGAAATCTGAAGGGTTCCCTAGGGGCCCATAGAGTCCCGTAGATTTCCGTAGGGACCTGTAGGGTTGTGTAAGTGCCCGCAGGGGTTGGTAGGAGTCTGTGGGATTCTGTAAGGTTCTGGAGGGTTCTGCAGGGTTCCGTAGGGACCCGTAGAGTTCCGTAGTGGCTGGTAAAGTTCCGTAGGGCCCTGTGGGCTTCTGTATGGACCTGTAGGGTTCCGTAGGGGCCTGCAGGGTTCCATAAGTGCCCGCAGGTGTCTGTAGGGTTCCGTAGGGGTCTGTAGGGTTCCGTAGGCACCTGCAGTGTTCTGTAGGAGCCCATAGGGTTTTAGTGAGGTTCCGTTGTGTTGCTAAGGGTCTTGTAGAGTGCTTTCGGGTCCTGGAGTATTATGTAGGGTTCCAGAGGGGCTCGTAGGGTTCCGTCGAAATCTATAGGGTTCCCTAGGGGCCCATAGAGTCCCGTAGATTTCCGTAGGGACCTGTAGGGTTGTGTAAGTGCCCGCAGAAGTCTGTAGGAGTCTGTGGGATTCTGTAAGGTTCCGGAGGGTTCTGCAGGGTTCCGTAGGGGCCCGTAGAGTTCCGTAGTGGCTGGTAAAGTTCCGTAGGGCCCTGTGGGGTTCTGTATGGACCTGTAGGGTTCCGTAGGGGCCTGCAGGGTTCCGTAAGTGCCCGCAGGTGTCTGTAGGGTTCCGTAGGGGTCTGTAGGGTTCCGTAGGCACCTGCAGTGTTCTGTAGGAGCCCATAGGGTTTTAGTGAGGTTCCGTTGTGTTGCTAAGGGTCTTGTAGAGTGCTGTCGGGTCCTGGAGTATTCTGTAGGGTTCCAGAGGGCCTCATAGGGTTCCATCGAAATCTGAAGGGTTCCCTAGGGGCCCATAGAGTCCCGTAGATTTCCGTAGGGACCTGTAGGGTTGTGTAAGTGCCCGCAGGGGTTGGTAGGAGTCTGTGGGATTCTGTAAGGTTCTGGAGGGTTCTGCAGGGTTCCGTAGGGACCCGTAGAGTTCCGTAGTGGCTGGTAAAGTTCCGTAGGGCCCTGTGGGCTTCTGTATGGACCTGTAGGGTTCCGTAGGGGCTTGCAGGGTTCCATAAGTGCCCGCAGGTGTCTGTAGGGTTCCGTAGGGGTCTGTAGGGTTCCGTAGGCACCTGCAGTGTTCTGTAGGAGCCCATAGGGTTTTAGTGAGGTTCTGTTGTGTTGCTAAGGGTCTTGTAGAGTGCTGTCGGGTCCTGGAGTATTCTGTAGGGTTCCAGAGGGGCTGGTAGGGTTCCGTCGAAATCTGAAGGGTTCCCTAGGGGCCCATAGAGTCCCGTAGATTTCCGTAGGGGCCTGTAGAGTTATGTAAGTGCCCGCAGGGGTTGGTAGGAGCTTGTAGGGTGCCATATGTTTCCGGAGGGTTGTGTAGGGTTCCGTAGGGGCCTGTGGTGTTCCCTAGGGGCCTGTAGAGTCTCGTACAGTTTCGGTAGGGTCCTGTAGGTTTCCATAAGCGCCCGCAGAGGTCTGAAGGGGCCCGTACTGTTCCGTAAGGATCCATAGGGTTCCGTAGAGCTTCGTAGGTTCCCTAGAGGCCTCTGGAGTACCGCAGGAGCCAGTAGTGTTCCGTAGGGTCCTCTAGGGTTGAGTAAGTGCCCGCAGGAGTCTGTAGGAATCCGTGGGATTCTGTAAGGTTCTGGAGGGTTCTGCAGGGTTCCGTAGGGGCCCGTAGAGTTCCGTAGTGGCTGGTAAAGTTCCCTAGGGCCCTGTACCGTTCCGTAACTGCCTGCAAGGGTCTTTAGGCTTCCGTAGGGGCTGGTAGGGTTCCATAAAGTTCCGTGGGTTCCTGCAGAGTTCTGCAAGTGCCCGCAAGGGCCTGTAGGGGCGCACAGTGTTTCTGCCAGGTTCCGTAGAGTTCCGTAGGGGCCATATTTTTCTGTAGTGGCTGGTAGTATTCTGTAGGGGTCTGTAGGTTTCCGTAGGCACCTGCAGTGTTCTGTAGGAGCCCATAGGGTTTTAGTGAGGTTCCGTTGTGTTGCTAAGGGTCTTGTAGAGTGCTGTTGGGTCCTGGAGTATTCTGTAGGGTTCCAGAGGGGCTCGTAGGGTTCCGTCGAAATCTGTAGGGTTCCCTAGGGGCCCGTAGAGTCCCGTAGATTTCCGTAGGGACCTGTAGGGTTGTGTAAGTGCCCGCAGAAGTCTGTAGGAGTCTGTGGGATTCTGTAAGGTTCCGGAGGGTTCTGCAGGGTTCCGTAGGGGCCCGTAGAGTTCCGTAGTGGCTGGTAAAGTTCCGTAGGGCCCTGTGGGGTTCTGTATGGACCTGTAGGGTTCCGTAGGGGCCTGCAGGGTTCCGTAAGTGCCCGCAGGTGTCTGTAGGGTTCCGTAGGGGTCTGTAGGGTTCCGTAGGCACCTGCAGTGTTCTGTAGGAGCCCATAGGGTTTTAGTGAGGTTCCGTTGTGTTGCTAAGGGTCTTGTAGAGTGCTGTCGGGTCCTGGAGTATTCTGTAGGGTTCCAGAGGGCCTCATAGGGTTCCATCGAAATCTGAAGGGTTCCCTAGGGGCCCATAGAGTCCCGTAGATTTCCGTAGGGACCTGTAGGGTTGTGTAAGTGCCCGCAGGGGTTGGTAGGAGTCTGTGGGATTCTGTAAGGTTCTGGAGGGTTCTGCAGGGTTCCGTAGGGACCCGTAGAGTTCCGTAGTGGCTGGTAAAGTTCCGTAGGGCCCTGTGGGCTTCTGTATGGACCTGTAGGGTTCCGTAGGGGCCTGCAGGGTTCCGTAAGTGCCCGCAGGTGTCTGTAGGGTTCCGTAGGGGTCTGTAGGGTTCCGTAGGCACCTGCAGTGTTCTGTAGGAGCCCATAGGGTTTTAGTGAGGTTCCGTTGTGTTGCTAAGGGTCTTGTAGAGTGCTGTCGGGTCCTGGAGTATTCTGTAGGGTTCCAGAGGGCCTCATAGGGTTCCATCGAAATCTGAAGGGTTCCCTAGGGGCCCATAGAGTCCCGTAGATTTCCGTAGGGACCTGTAGGGTTGTGTAAGTGCCCGCAGGGGTTGGTAGGAGTCTGTGGGATTCTGTAAGGTTCTGGAGGGTTCTGCAGGGTTCCGTAGGGACCCGTAGAGTTCCGTAGTGGCTGGTAAAGTTCCGTAGGGCCCTGTGGGGTTCTGTATGGACCTGTAGGGTTCCGTAGGGGCCTGCAGGGTTCCATAAGTGCCCGCAGGTGTCTGTAGGGTTCCGTAGGGGTCTGTAGGGTTCCGTAGGCACCTGCAGTGTTCTGTAGGAGCCCATAGGGTTTTAGTGAGGTTCCGTTGTGTTGCTAAGGGTCTTGTAGAGTGCTTTCGGGTCCTGGAGTATTCTGTAGGGTTCCAGAGGGGCTCGTAGGGTTCCGTCGAAATCTATAGGGTTCCCTAGGGGCCCATAGAGTCCCGTAGATTTCCGTAGGGACCTGTAGGGTTGTGTAAGTGCCCGCAGAAGTCTGTAGGAGTCTGTGGGATTCTGTAAGGTTCCGGAGGGTTCTGCAGGGTTCCGTAGGGGCCCGTAGAGTTCCGTAGTGGCTGGTAAAGTTCCGTAGGGCCCTGTGGGGTTCTGTATGGACCTGTAGGGTTCCGTAGGGGCCTGCAGGGTTCCGTAAGTGCCCGCAGGTGTCTGTAGGGTTCCGTAGGGGTCTGTAGGGTTCCGTAGGCACCTGCAGTGTTCTGTAGGAGCCCATAGGGTTTTAGTGAGGTTCCGTTGTGTTGCTAAGGGTCTTGTAGAGTGCTGTCGGGTCCTGGAGTATTCTGTAGGGTTCCAGAGGGCCTCATAGGGTTCCATCGAAATCTGAAGGGTTCCCTAGGGGCCCATAGAGTCCCGTAGATTTCCGTAGGGACCTGTAGGGTTGTGTAAGTGCCCGCAGGGGTTGGTAGGAGTCTGTGGGATTCTGTAAGGTTCTGGAGGGTTCTGCAGGGTTCCGTAGGGACCCGTAGAGTTCCGTAGTGGCTGGTAAAGTTCCGTAGGGCCCTGTGGGGTTCTGTATGGACCTGTAGGGTTCCGTAGGGGCTTGCAGGGTTCCATAAGTGCCCGCAGGTGTCTGTAGGGTTCCGTAGGGGTCTGTAGGGTTCCGTAGGCACCTGCAGTGTTCTGTAGGAGCCCATAGGGTTTTAGTGAGGTTCTGTTGTGTTGCTAAGGGTCTTGTAGAGTGCTGTCGGGTCCTGGAGTATTCTGTAGGGTTCCAGAGGGGCTGGTAGGGTTCCGTCGAAATCTGAAGGGTTCCCTAGGGGCCTGTAGAGTCCCGTAGATTTCCGTAGGGGCCTGTAGAGTTATGTAAGTGCCCGCAGGGGTTGGTAGGAGCTTGTAGGGTGCCGTATGTTTCCGGAGGGTTGTGTAGGGTTCCGTAGGGGCCTGTGGTGTTCCCTAGGGGCCTGTAGAGTCTCGTACAGTTTCGGTAGGGTCCTGTAGGTTTCCATAAGCGCCCGCAGAGGTCTGAAGGGGCCCGTACTGTTCCGTAAGGATCCATAGGGTTCCGTAGAGCTTCGTAGGTTCCCTAGAGGCCTCTGGAGTACCGCAGGAGCCAGTAGTGTTCCGTAGGGTCCTCTAGGGTTGAGTAAGTGCCCGCAGGAGTCTGTAGGAATCCGTGGGATTCTGTAAGGTTCTGGAGGGTTCTGCAGGGTTCCGTAGGGGCCCGTAGAGTTCCGTAGTGGCTGGTAAAGTTCCCTAGGGCCCTGTACCGTTCCGTAACTGCCTGCAAGGGTCTTTAGGCTTCCGTAGGGGCTGGTAGGGTTCCATAAAGTTCCGTGGGTTCCTGCAGAGTTCTGCAAGTGCCCGCAAGGGCCTGTAGGGGCGCACAGTGTTTCTGCCAGGTTCCGTAGAGTTCCGTAGGGGCCATATTTTTCTGTAGTGGCTGGTAGTATTCTGTAGGGGTCTGTAGGTTTCCGTAGGCACCTGCAGTGTTCTGTAGGAGCCCATAGGGTTTTAGTGAGGTTCCGTTGTGTTGCTAAGGGTCTTGTAGAGTGCTGTCGGGTCCTGGAGTATTCTGTAGGGTTCCAGAGGGGCTCGTAGGGTTCCGTCGAAATCTGAAGGGTTCCCTAGGGGCCCGTAGAGTCCCGTAGATTTCCGTAGGGACCTGTAGGGTTGTGTAAGTGCCCGCAGAAGTCTGTAGGAGTCTGTGGGATTCTGTAAGGTTCCGGAGGGTTCTGCAGGGTTCCGTAGGGGCCCGTAGAGTTCCGTAGTGGCTGGTAAAGTTCCGTAGGGCCCTGTGGGGTTCTGTATGGACCTGTAGGGTTCCGTAGGGGCCTGCAGGGTTCCGTAAGTGCCCGCAGGTGTCTGTAGGGTTCCGTAGGGGTCTGTAGGGTTCCGTAGGCACCTGCAGTGTTCTGTAGGAGCCCATAGGGTTTTAGTGAGGTTCCGTTGTGTTGCTAAGGGTCTTGTAGAGTGCTGTCGGGTCCTGGAGTATTCTGTAGGGTTCCAGAGGGCCTCATAGGGTTCCATCGAAATCTGAAGGGTTCCCTAGGGGCCCATAGAGTCCCGTAGATTTCCGTAGGGACCTGTAGGGTTGTGTAAGTGCCCGCAGGGGTTGGTAGGAGTCTGTGGGATTCTGTAAGGTTCTGGAGGGTTCTGCAGGGTTCCGTAGGGACCCGTAGAGTTCCGTAGTGGCTGGTAAAGTTCCGTAGGGCCCTGTGGGCTTCTGTATGGACCTGTAGGGTTCCGTAGGGGCCTGCAGGGTTCCATAAGTGCCCGCAGGTGTCTGTAGGGTTCCGTAGGGGTCTGTAGGGTTCCGTAGGCACCTGCAGTGTTCTGTAGGAGCCCATAGGGTTTTAGTGAGGTTCCGTTGTGTTGCTAAGGGTCTTGTAGAGTGCTTTCGGGTCCTGGAGTATTATGTAGGGTTCCAGAGGGGCTCGTAGGGTTCCGTCGAAATCTATAGGGTTCCCTAGGGGCCCATAGAGTCCCGTAGATTTCCGTAGGGACCTGTAGGGTTGTGTAAGTGCCCGCAGAAGTCTGTAGGAGTCTGTGGGATTCTGTAAGGTTCCGGAGGGTTCTGCAGGGTTCCGTAGGGGCCCGTAGAGTTCCGTAGTGGCTGGTAAAGTTCCGTAGGGCCCTGTGGGCTTCTGTATGGACCTGTAGGGTTCCGTAGGGGCCTGCAGGGTTCCGTAAGTGCCCGCAGGTGTCTGTAGGGTTCCGTAGGGGTCTGTAGGGTTCCGTAGGCACCTGCAGTGTTCTGTAGGAGCCCATAGGGTTTTAGTGAGGTTCCGTTGTGTTGCTAAGGGTCTTGTAGAGTGCTGTCGGGTCCTGGAGTATTCTGTAGGGTTCCAGAGGGCCTCATAGGGTTCCATCGAAATCTGAAGGGTTCCCTAGGGGCCCATAGAGTCCCGTAGATTTCCGTAGGGACCTGTAGGGTTGTGTAAGTGCCCGCAGGGGTTGGTAGGAGTCTGTGGGATTCTGTAAGGTTCTGGAGGGTTCTGCAGGGTTCCGTAGGGACCCGTAGAGTTCCGTAGTGGCTGGTAAAGTTCCGTAGGGCCCTGTGGGCTTCTGTATGGACCTGTAGGGTTCCGTAGGGGCCTGCAGGGTTCCGTAAGTGCCCGCAGGTGTCTGTAGGGTTCCGTAGGGGTCTGTAGGGTTCCGTAGGCACCTGCAGTGTTCTGTAGGAGCCCATAGGGTTTTAGTGAGGTTCCGTTGTGTTGCTAAGGGTCTTGTAGAGTGCTGTCGGGTCCTGGAGTATTCTGTAGGGTTCCAGAGGGCCTCATAGGGTTCCATCGAAATCTGAAGGGTTCCCTAGGGGCCCATAGAGTCCCGTAGATTTCCGTAGGGACCTGTAGGGTTGTGTAAGTGCCCGCAGGGGTTGGTAGGAGTCTGTGGGATTCTGTAAGGTTCTGGAGGGTTCTGCAGGGTTCCGTAGGGACCCGTAGAGTTCCGTAGTGGCTGGTAAAGTTCCGTAGGGCCCTGTGGGCTTCTGTATGGACCTGTAGGGTTCCGTAGGGGCCTGCAGGGTTCCATAAGTGCCCGCAGGTGTCTGTAGGGTTCCGTAGGGGTCTGTAGGGTTCCGTAGGCACCTGCAGTGTTCTGTAGGAGCCCATAGGGTTTTAGTGAGGTTCCGTTGTGTTGCTAAGGGTCTTGTAGAGTGCTTTCGGGTCCTGGAGTATTATGTAGGGTTCCAGAGGGGCTCGTAGGGTTCCGTCGAAATCTATAGGGTTCCCTAGGGGCCCATAGAGTCCCGTAGATTTCCGTAGGGACCTGTAGGGTTGTGTAAGTGCCCGCAGAAGTCTGTAGGAGTCTGTGGGATTCTGTAAGGTTCCGGAGGGTTCTGCAGGGTTCCGTAGGGGCCCGTAGAGTTCCGTAGTGGCTGGTAAAGTTCCGTAGGGCCCTGTGGGGTTCTGTATGGACCTGTAGGGTTCCGTAGGGGCCTGCAGGGTTCCGTAAGTGCCCGCAGGTGTCTGTAGGGTTCCGTAGGGGTCTGTAGGGTTCCGTAGGCACCTGCAGTGTTCTGTAGGAGCCCATAGGGTTTTAGTGAGGTTCCGTTGTGTTGCTAAGGGTCTTGTAGAGTGCTGTCGGGTCCTGGAGTATTCTGTAGGGTTCCAGAGGGCCTCATAGGGTTCCATCGAAATCTGAAGGGTTCCCTAGGGGCCCATAGAGTCCCGTAGATTGCCGTAGGGACCTGTAGGGTTGTGTAAGTGCCCGCAGAAGTCTGTAGGAGTCTGTGGGATTCTGTAAGGTTCTGGAGGGTTCTGCAGGGTTCCGTAGGGACCCGTAGAGTTCCGTAGTGGCTGGTAAAGTTCCGTAGGGCCCTGTGGGGTTCTGTATGGACCTGTAGGGTTCCGTAGGGGCTTGCAGGGTTCCATAAGTGCCCGCAGGTGTCTGTAGGGTTCCGTAGGGGTCTGTAGGGTTCCGTAGGCACCTGCAGTGTTCTGTAGGAGCCCATAGGGTTTTAGTGAGGTTCTGTTGTGTTGCTAAGGGTCTTGTAGAGTGCTGTCGGGTCCTGGAGTATTCTGTAGGGTTCCAGAGGGGCTGGTAGGGTTCCGTCGAAATCTGAAGGGTTCCCTAGGGGCCTGTAGAGTCCCGTAGATTTCCGTAGGGGCCTGTAGAGTTATGTAAGTGCCCGCAGGGGTTGGTAGGAGCTTGTAGGGTGCCATATGTTTCCGGAGGGTTGTGTAGGGTTCCGTAGGGGCCTGTGGTGTTCCCTAGGGGCCTGTAGAGTCTCGTACAGTTTCGGTAGGGTCCTGTAGGTTTCCATAAGCGCCCGCAGAGGTCTGAAGGGGCCCGTACTGTTCCGTAAGGATCCATAGGGTTCCGTAGAGCTTCGTAGGTTCCCTAGAGGCCTGTGGAGTACCGCAGGAGCCAGTAGTGTTCCGTAGGGTCCTCTAGGGTTGAGTAAGTGCCCGCAGGAGTCTGTAGGAATCCGTGGGATTCTGTAAGGTTCTGGAGGGTTCTGCAGGGTTCCGTAGGGGCCCGTAGAGTTCCGTAGTGGCTGGTAAAGTTCCCTAGGGCCCTGTACCGTTCCGTAACTGCCTGCAAGGGTCTTTAGGCTTCCGTAGGGGCTGGTAGGGTTCCATAAAGTTCCGTGGGTTCCTGCAGAGTTCTGCAAGTGCCCGCAAGGGCCTGTAGGGGCGCACAGTGTTTCTGCCAGGTTCCGTAGAGTTCCGTAGGGGCCATATTTTTCTGTAGTGGCTGGTAGTATTCTGTAGGGGTCTGTAGGTTTCCGTAGGCACCTGCAGTGTTCTGTAGGAGCCCATAGGGTTTTAGTGAGGTTCCGTTGTGTTGCTAAGGGTCTTGTAGAGTGCTGTCGGGTTCTGGAGTATTCTGTAGGGTTCCAGAGGGGCTCGTAGGGTTCCGTCGAAATCTGTAGGGTTCCCTAGGGGCCCGTAGAGTCCCGTAGATTTCCGTAGGGACCTGTAGGGTTGTGTAAGTGCCCGCAGAAGTCTGTAGGAGTCTGTGGGATTCTGTAAGGTTCCGGAGGGTTCTGCAGGGTTCCGTAGGGGCCCGTAGAGTTCCGTAGTGGCTGGTAAAGTTCCCTAGGGCCCTGTACCGTTCCGTAACTGCCTGCAAGGGTCTTTAGGCTTCCGTAGGGGCTGGTAGGGTTCCATAAAGTTCCGTGGGTTCCTGCAGAGTTCTGCAAGTGCCCGCAAGGGCCTGTAGGGGCGCACAGTGTTTCTGCCAGGTTCCGTAGAGTTCCGTAGGGGCCATATTTTTCTGTAGTGGCTGGTAGTATTCTGTAGGGGTCTGTAGGTTTCCGTAGGCACCTGCAGTGTTCTGTAGGAGCCCATAGGGTTTTAGTGAGGTTCCGTTGTGTTGCTAAGGGTCTTGTAGAGTGCTGTCGGGTCCTGGAGTATTCTGTAGGGTTCCAGAGGGGCTCGTAGGGTTCCGTCGAAATCTGAAGGGTTCCCTAGGGGCCCGTAGAGTCCCGTAGATTTCCGTAGGGACCTGTAGGGTTGTGTAAGTGCCCGCAGAAGTCTGTAGGAGTCTGTGGGATTCTGTAAGGTTCCGGAGGGTTCTGCAGGGTTCCGTAGGGGCCCGTAGAGTTCCGTAGTGGCTGGTAAAGTTCCGTAGGGCCCTGTGGGGTTCTGTATGGACCTGTAGGGTTCCGTAGGGGCCTGCAGGGTTCCGTAAGTGCCCGCAGGTGTCTGTAGGGTTCCGTAGGGGTCTGTAGGGTTCCGTAGGCACCTGCAGTGTTCTGTAGGAGCCCATAGGGTTTTAGTGAGGTTCCGTTGTGTTGCTAAGGGTCTTGTAGAGTGCTGTCGGGTCCTGGAGTATTCTGTAGGGTTCCAGAGGGCCTCATAGGGTTCCATCGAAATCTGAAGGGTTCCCTAGGGGCCCATAGAGTCCCGTAGATTTCCGTAGGGACCTGTAGGGTTGTGTAAGTGCCCGCAGAAGTCTGTAGGAGTCTGTGGGATTCTGTAAGGTTCTGGAGGGTTCTGCAGGGTTCCGTAGGGACCCGTAGAGTTCCGTAGTGGCTGGTAAAGTTCCGTAGGGCCCTGTGGGGTTCTGTATGGACCTGTAGGGTTCCGTAGGGGCCTGCAGGGTTCCATAAGTGCCCGCAGGTGTCTGTAGGGTTCCGTAGGGGTCTGTAGGGTTCCGTAGGCACCTGCAGTGTTCTGTAGGAGCCCATAGGGTTTTAGTGAGGTTCTGTTGTGTTGCTAAGGGTCTTGTAGAGTGCTGTCGGGTCCTGGAGTATTCTGTAGGGTTCCAGAGGGGCTGGTAGGGTTCCGTCGAAATCTGAAGGGTTCCCTAGGGGCCTGTAGAGTCCCGTAGATTTCCGTAGGGGCCTGTAGAGTTATGTAAGTGCCCGCAGGGGTTGGTAGGAGCTTGTAGGGTGCCATATGTTTCCGGAGGGTTGTGTAGGGTTCCGTAGGGGCCTGTGGTGTTCCCTAGGGGCCTGTAGAGTCTCGTACAGTTTCGGTAGGGTCCTGTAGGTTTCCATAAGCGCCCGCAGAGGTCTGAAGGGGCCCGTACTGTTCCGTAAGGATCCATAGGGTTCCGTAGAGCTTCGTAGGTTCCCTAGAGGCCTGTGGAGTACCGCAGGAGCCAGTAGTGTTCCGTAGGGTCCTCTAGGGTTGAGTAAGTGCCCGCAGGAGTCTGTAGGAATCCGTGGGATTCTGTAAGGTTCTGGAGGGTTCTGCAGGGTTCCGTAGGGGCCCGTAGAGTTCCGTAGTGGCTGGTAAAGTTCCCTAGGGCCCTGTACCGTTCCGTAACTGCCTGCAAGGGTCTTTAGGCTTCCGTAGGGGCTGGTAGGGTTCCATAAAGTTCCGTGGGTTCCTGCAGAGTTCTGCAAGTGCCCGCAAGGGCCTGTAGGGGCGCACAGTGTTTCTGCCAGGTTCCGTAGAGTTCCGTAGGGGCCATATTTTTCTGTAGTGGCTGGTAGTATTCTGTAGGGGTCTGTAGGGTTCCGTAGGCACCTGCAGTGTTCTGTAGGAGCCCATAGGGTTTTAGTGAGGTTCCGTTGTGTTGCTAAGGGTCTTGTAGAGTGCTTTCGGGTCCTGGAGTATTCTGTAGGGTTCCAGAGGGGCTCGTAGGGTTCCGTCGAAATCTATAGGGTTCCCTAGGGGCCCATAGAGTCCCGTAGATTTCCGTAGGGACCTGTAGGGTTGTGTAAGTGCCCGCAGAAGTCTGTAGGAGTCTGTGGGATTCTGTAAGGTTCCGGAGGGTTCTGCAGGGTTCCGTAGGGGCCCGTAGAGTTCCGTAGTGGCTGGTAAAGTTCCGTAGGGCCCTGTGGGGTTCTGTATGGACCTGTAGGGTTCCGTAGGGGCCTGCAGGGTTCCGTAAGTGCCCGCAGGTGTCTGTAGGGTTCCGTAGGGGTCTGTAGGGTTCCGTAGGCACCTGCAGTGTTCTGTAGGAGCCCATAGGGTTTTAGTGAGGTTCCGTTGTGTTGCTAAGGGTCTTGTAGAGTGCTGTCGGGTCCTGGAGTATTCTGTAGGGTTCCAGAGGGCCTCATAGGGTTCCATCGAAATCTGAAGGGTTCCCTAGGGGCCCATAGAGTCCCGTAGATTTCCGTAGGGACCTGTAGGGTTGTGTAAGTGCCCGCAGGGGTTGGTAGGAGTCTGTGGGATTCTGTAAGGTTCTGGAGGGTTCTGCAGGGTTCCGTAGGGACCCGTAGAGTTCCGTAGTGGCTGGTAAAGTTCCGTAGGGCCCTGTGGGGTTCTGTATGGACCTGTAGGGTTCCGTAGGGGCTTGCAGGGTTCCATAAGTGCCCGCAGGTGTCTGTAGGGTTCCGTAGGGGTCTGTAGGGTTCCGTAGGCACCTGCAGTGTTCTGTAGGAGCCCATAGGGTTTTAGTGAGGTTCTGTTGTGTTGCTAAGGGTCTTGTAGAGTGCTGTCGGGTCCTGGAGTATTCTGTAGGGTTCCAGAGGGGCTGGTAGGGTTCCGTCGAAATCTGAAGGGTTCCCTAGGGGCCTGTAGAGGCCCGTAGATTTCCGTAGGGGCCTGTAGAGTTATGTAAGTGCCCGCAGGGGTTGGTAGGAGCTGGTAGGGTGCCATATGTTTCCGGAGGGTTGTGTAGGGTTCCGTAGGGGCCTGTGGTGTTCCCTAGGGGCCTGTAGAGTCTCGTACAGTTTCGGTAGGGTCCTGTAGGTTTCCATAAGCGCCCGCAGAGGTCTGAAGGGGCCCGTACTGTTCCGTAAGGATCCATAGGGTTCCGTAGAGCTTCGTAGGTTCCCTAGAGGCCTGTGGAGTACCGCAGGAGCCAGTAGTGTTCCGTAGGGTCCTCTAGGGTTGAGTAAGTGCCCGCAGGAGTCTGTAGGAATCCGTGGGATTCTGTAAGGTTCTGGAGGGTTCTGCAGGGTTCCGTAGGGGCCCGTAGAGTTCCGTAGTGGCTGGTAAAGTTCCCTAGGGCCCTGTACCGTTCCGTAACTGCCTGCAAGGGTCTTTAGGCTTCCGTAGGGGCTGGTAGGGTTCCATAAAGTTCCGTGGGTTCCTGCAGAGTTCTGCAAGTGCCCGCAAGGGCCTGTAGGGGCGCACAGTGTTTCTGCCAGGTTCCGTAGAGTTCCGTAGGGGCCATATTTTTCTGTAGTGGCTGGTAGTATTCTGTAGGGGTCTGTAGGTTTCCGTAGGCACCTGCAGTGTTCTGTAGGAGCCCATAGGGTTTTAGTGAGGTTCCGTTGTGTTGCTAAGGGTCTTGTAGAGTGCTGTCGGGTCCTGGAGTATTCTGTAGGGTTCCAGAGGGGCTCGTAGGGTTCCGTCGAAATCTGAAGGGTTCCCTAGGGGCCCGTAGAGTCCCGTAGATTTCCTTAGGGACCTGTAGGGTTGTGTAAGTGCCCGCAGAAGTCTGTAGGAGTCTGTGGGATTCTGTAAGGTTCCGGAGGGTTCTGCAGGGTTCCGTAGGGGCCCGTAGAGTTCCGTAGTGGCTGGTAAAGTTCCGTAGGGCCCTGTGGGGTTCTGTATGGACCTGTAGGGTTCCGTAGGGGCCTGCAGGGTTCCGTAAGTGCCCGCAGGTGTCTGTAGGGTTCCGTAGGGGTCTGTAGGGTTCCGTAGGCACCTGCAGTGTTCTGTAGGAGCCCATAGGGTTTTAGTGAGGTTCCGTTGTGTTGCTAAGGGTCTTGTAGAGTGCTGTCGGGTCCTGGAGTATTCTGTAGGGTTCCAGAGGGCCTCATAGGGTTCCATCGAAATCTGAAGGGTTCCCTAGGGGCCCATAGAGTCCCGTAGATTTCCGTAGGGACCTGTAGGGTTGTGTAAGTGCCCGCAGGGGTTGGTAGGAGTCTGTGGGATTCTGTAAGGTTCTGGAGGGTTCTGCAGGGTTCCGTAGGGACCCGTAGAGTTCCGTAGTGGCTGGTAAAGTTCCGTAGGGCCCTGTGGGCTTCTGTATGGACCTGTAGGGTTCCGTAGGGGCCTGCAGGGTTCCATAAGTGCCCGCAGGTGTCTGTAGGGTTCCGTAGGGGTCTGTAGGGTTCCGTAGGCACCTGCAGTGTTCTGTAGGAGCCCATAGGGTTTTAGTGAGGTTCCGTTGTGTTGCTAAGGGTCTTGTAGAGTGCTTTCGGGTCCTGGAGTATTATGTAGGGTTCCAGAGGGGCTCGTAGGGTTCCGTCGAAATCTATAGGGTTCCCTAGGGGCCCATAGAGTCCCGTAGATTTCCGTAGGGACCTGTAGGGTTGTGTAAGTGCCCGCAGAAGTCTGTAGGAGTCTGTGGGATTCTGTAAGGTTCCGGAGGGTTCTGCAGGGTTCCGTAGGGGCCCGTAGAGTTCCGTAGTGGCTGGTAAAGTTCCGTAGGGCCCTGTGGGGTTCTGTATGGACCTGTAGGGTTCCGTAGGGGCCTGCAGGGTTCCGTAAGTGCCCGCAGGTGTCTGTAGGGTTCCGTAGGGGTCTGTAGGGTTCCGTAGGCACCTGCAGTGTTCTGTAGGAGCCCATAGGGTTTTAGTGAGGTTCCGTTGTGTTGCTAAGGGTCTTGTAGAGTGCTGTCGGGTCCTGGAGTATTCTGTAGGGTTCCAGAGGGCCTCATAGGGTTCCATCGAAATCTGAAGGGTTCCCTAGGGGCCCATAGAGTCCCGTAGATTTCCGTAGGGACCTGTAGGGTTGTGTAAGTGCCCGCAGGGGTTGGTAGGAGTCTGTGGGATTCTGTAAGGTTCTGGAGGGTTCTGCAGGGTTCCGTAGGGACCCGTAGAGTTCCGTAGTGGCTGGTAAAGTTCCGTAGGGCCCTGTGGGGTTCTGTATGGACCTGTAGGGTTCCGTAGGGGCTTGCAGGGTTCCATAAGTGCCCGCAGGTGTCTGTAGGGTTCCGTAGGGGTCTGTAGGGTTCCGTAGGCACCTGCAGTGTTCTGTAGGAGCCCATAGGGTTTTAGTGAGGTTCTGTTGTGTTGCTAAGGGTCTTGTAGAGTGCTGTCGGGTCCTGGAGTATTCTGTAGGGTTCCAGAGGGGCTGGTAGGGTTCCGTCGAAATCTGAAGGGTTCCCTAGGGGCCTGTAGAGTCCCGTAGATTTCCGTAGGGGCCTGTAGAGTTATGTAAGTGCCCGCAGGGGTTGGTAGGAGCTTGTAGGGTGCCATATGTTTCCGGAGGGTTGTGTAGGGTTCCGTAGGGGCCTGTGGTGTTCCCTAGGGGCCTGTAGAGTCTCGTACAGTTTCGGTAGGGTCCTGTAGGTTTCCATAAGCGCCCGCAGAGGTCTGAAGGGGCCCGTACTGTTCCGTAAGGATCCATAGGGTTCCGTAGAGCTTCGTAGGTTCCCTAGAGGCCTCTGGAGTACCGCAGGAGCCAGTAGTGTTCCGTAGGGTCCTCTAGGGTTGAGTAAGTGCCCGCAGGAGTCTGTAGGAATCCGTGGGATTCTGTAAGGTTCTGGAGGGTTCTGCAGGGTTCCGTAGGGGCCCGTAGAGTTCCGTAGTGGCTGGTAAAGTTCCCTAGGGCCCTGTACCGTTCCGTAACTGCCTGCAAGGGTCTTTAGGCTTCCGTAGGGGCTGGTAGGGTTCCATAAAGTTCCGTGGGTTCCTGCAGAGTTCTGCAAGTGCCCGCAAGGGCCTGTAGGGGCGCACAGTGTTTCTGCCAGGTTCCGTAGAGTTCCGTAGGGGCCATATTTTTCTGTAGTGGCTGGTAGTATTCTGTAGGGGTCTGTAGGTTTCCGTAGGCACCTGCAGTGTTCTGTAGGAGCCCATAGGGTTTTAGTGAGGTTCCGTTGTGTTGCTAAGGGTCTTGTAGAGTGCTGTCGGGTCCTGGAGTATTCTGTAGGGTTCCAGAGGGCCTCATAGGGTTCCATCGAAATCTGAAGGGTTCCCTAGGGGCCCATAGAGTCCCGTAGATTTCCGTAGGGACCTGTAGGGTTGTGTAAGTGCCCGCAGGGGTTGGTAGGAGTCTGTGGGATTCTGTAAGGTTCTGGAGGGTTCTGCAGGGTTCCGTAGGGACCCGTAGAGTTCCGTAGTGGCTGGTAAAGTTCCGTAGGGCCCTGTGGGGTTCTGTATGGACCTGTAGGGTTCCGTAGGGGCCTGCAGGGTTCCGTAAGTGCCCGCAGGTGTCTGTAGGGTTCCGTAGGGGTCTGTAGGGTTCCGTAGGCACCTGCAGTGTTCTGTAGGAGCCCATAGGGTTTTAGTGAGGTTCCGTTGTGTTGCTAAGGGTCTTGTAGAGTGCTGTCGGGTCCTGGAGTATTCTGTAGGGTTCCAGAGGGCCTCATAGGGTTCCATCGAAATCTGAAGGGTTCCCTAGGGGCCCATAGAGTCCCGTAGATTTCCGTAGGGACCTGTAGGGTTGTGTAAGTGCCCGCAGGGGTTGGTAGGAGTCTGTGGGATTCTGTAAGGTTCTGGAGGGTTCTGCAGGGTTCCGTAGGGACCCGTAGAGTTCCGTAGTGGCTGGTAAAGTTCCGTAGGGCCCTGTGGGGTTCTGTATGGACCTGTAGGGTTCCGTAGGGGCCTGCAGGGTTCCATAAGTGCCCGCAGGTGTCTGTAGGGTTCCGTAGGGGTCTGTAGGGTTCCGTAGGCACCTGCAGTGTTCTGTAGGAGCCCATAGGGTTTTAGTGAGGTTCCGTTGTGTTGCTAAGGGTCTTGTAGAGTGCTTTCGGGTCCTGGAGTATTCTGTAGGGTTCCAGAGGGGCTCGTAGGGTTCCGTCGAAATCTATAGGGTTCCCTAGGGGCCCATAGAGTCCCGTAGATTTCCGTAGGGACCTGTAGGGTTGTGTAAGTGCCCGCAGAAGTCTGTAGGAGTCTGTGGGATTCTGTAAGGTTCCGGAGGGTTCTGCAGGGTTCCGTAGGGGCCCGTAGAGTTCCGTAGTGGCTGGTAAAGTTCCGTAGGGCCCTGTGGGGTTCTGTATGGACCTGTAGGGTTCCGTAGGGGCCTGCAGGGTTCCGTAAGTGCCCGCAGGTGTCTGTAGGGTTCCGTAGGGGTCTGTAGGGTTCCGTAGGCACCTGCAGTGTTCTGTAGGAGCCCATAGGGTTTTAGTGAGGTTCCGTTGTGTTGCTAAGGGTCTTGTAGAGTGCTGTCGGGTCCTGGAGTATTCTGTAGGGTTCCAGAGGGCCTCATAGGGTTCCATCGAAATCTGAAGGGTTCCCTAGGGGCCCATAGAGTCCCGTAGATTTCCGTAGGGACCTGTAGGGTTGTGTAAGTGCCCGCAGGGGTTGGTAGGAGTCTGTGGGATTCTGTAAGGTTCTGGAGGGTTCTGCAGGGTTCCGTAGGGACCCGTAGAGTTCCGTAGTGGCTGGTAAAGTTCCGTAGGGCCCTGTGGGGTTCTGTATGGACCTGTAGGGTTCCGTAGGGGCTTGCAGGGTTCCATAAGTGCCCGCAGGTGTCTGTAGGGTTCCGTAGGGGTCTGTAGGGTTCCGTAGGCACCTGCAGTGTTCTGTAGGAGCCCATAGGGTTTTAGTGAGGTTCTGTTGTGTTGCTAAGGGTCTTGTAGAGTGCTGTCGGGTCCTGGAGTATTCTGTAGGGTTCCAGAGGGGCTGGTAGGGTTCCGTCGAAATCTGAAGGGTTCCCTAGGGGCCTGTAGAGTCCCGTAGATTTCCGTAGGGGCCTGTAGAGTTATGTAAGTGCCCGCAGGGGTTGGTAGGAGCTTGTAGGGTGCCGTATGTTTCCGGAGGGTTGTGTAGGGTTCCGTAGGGGCCTGTGGTGTTCCCTAGGGGCCTGTAGAGTCTCGTACAGTTTCGGTAGGGTCCTGTAGGTTTCCATAAGCGCCCGCAGAGGTCTGAAGGGGCCCGTACTGTTCCGTAAGGATCCATAGGGTTCCGTAGAGCTTCGTAGGTTCCCTAGAGGCCTCTGGAGTACCGCAGGAGCCAGTAGTGTTCCGTAGGGTCCTCTAGGGTTGAGTAAGTGCCCGCAGGAGTCTGTAGGAATCCGTGGGATTCTGTAAGGTTCTGGAGGGTTCTGCAGGGTTCCGTAGGGGCCCGTAGAGTTCCGTAGTGGCTGGTAAAGTTCCCTAGGGCCCTGTACCGTTCCGTAACTGCCTGCAAGGGTCTTTAGGCTTCCGTAGGGGCTGGTAGGGTTCCATAAAGTTCCGTGGGTTCCTGCAGAGTTCTGCAAGTGCCCGCAAGGGCCTGTAGGGGCGCACAGTGTTTCTGCCAGGTTCCGTAGAGTTCCGTAGGGGCCATATTTTTCTGTAGTGGCTGGTAGTATTCTGTAGGGGTCTGTAGGTTTCCGTAGGCACCTGCAGTGTTCTGTAGGAGCCCATA